>NC_045436.1:44886678-44926203 GCF_002776525.5 Piliocolobus tephrosceles | reverse complement strand
GCTTTTCATATTGCAATCATCTAGAGTCTAGCTGAAGTACTACTACTCACATCAATGTTGATTCAGAAACAAAAATCAGTAGTCTATAGCAGAACAAAATAAAAATATTGGAAAAAAATGAAAAATACTCCTTCATTTTGTAGAGTCTAGACTATGGATTTTTAATATTCTGCTTCATCACTCAGCAGAAAAAAAGTAATGGGTAAGGACAACATAAAGAATTCAGAGTTCATCTTCTTTACCACCGCCACCACTTTCTGCCTAGATTTTCTAGCATAACTCCCTTAATTACCAAATTTGTAGCTGCTTCTATTTTCTTACCTCATCATTCCATAACCCATTAAATTTAGCATCTGCACAATCCTCTCCCCCACTCACATTACACTGAAAGAGTTCTTGTTTAAATCCCCTCAAATCTCCTAATTGCCAAAATTGCTGGCCTCTTTTCAGTCCTCAATTGATTTGAACTCTCAGTAACTTCTAGCTTGCAGACCAATTCTTCCTCCATGAAATTCTCTCTTCCTTAGGCTTCCACATCCTTACCATCCTGATTCCTATTCTACCCTCTTGGAGCCCCTTCTCAGTCTCATGCACTATTTCTCTGAACATCTCTTAATTGTTGATGATCCCATATTATCCTGTATAGTCTTGTCTTTCCACGCTGCAAATACTTTCTGAGTGATTCTATCAATCTTAATCTACCAACTGTACGGTTACAATCCAAATTGAAGGCATGATGCTTCCCTTCTCCAAGAGAAGTCAGTTCTTCCTCCAGGGTTTCCTACCATGGTAAAAAATGCTATCACCTACCCAGGTGCTGGTGCCAGAAACCTAGATGTCATCAGTGACTCTCTCTTTCCTTTATTCTGCACATAGGATTACCAGATTAAAAATACAGGACCCTCAACTAAATTATAAGTTCAGATAAACAGCATATTCTTTTTTAGTTTAGTATTTCAAAAATATTGAAATTTAACTGAGCACACCATATTTTATCTAGCAATCCTACTTCTACTTCTAATCAAACATCAACCTCTTAATTATTACTCAACTATCTTCCTGTCCCTTTATTTCCCATCACCTTTGTCTTAGACCTACTGCCACTGTCCCTTGCTTAGGTCTCTAAATACCCTCCTCAGTCTCCCAAAGTGCACGGTGGCTCATACCTGTAATCCCAGCACTTTGGGAGGCCAAGGCAGGCGGATCACCTGAGGTCAGGAGTTCAAGACCAGCCTCGCCAACATGGTGAGACCCCATCCCTACAAAAATACAAAAAAATTAGCCAGGTGTGGTGGCACGCACCTGTTATCCCAGCTACTCAGGAGGCTGAGGCGGGAGAACTGCTTGAACCTGGGAGGTGGAGGTTGCAATGAGTCAATATGGCACCACTGCACTCCAGCCTAGGCAACAGAGCAGGACTGCATCTCAATTAAAAGAAAAAAGAAGAATAAGAAGTAATGTTCTATGGAAAGAGGGCAACTTCAGCTGATAGCTGTCACCCAAATGTGGGCTCAGCATTGCCCGATTTTTCAAGTTTTCACAAGAAGTCATAAATTCAGACTTTACATGAAACCATTTGATGTTTAAATGTTGACACTGGAAAATAAACTGTTCATTTGCCTCCTCAATACCCGTTCTCTTCTTTTTTACTAGAACTCCAGTTTTATTCTAGCTAATTTTAAATTTCTTGTTATTATTACATAATAACATTTCCTAGCCTTGTTTGTTGATGGGGTTCCCATGAGATATAGGGAGTGGTGTTAGGGGATGTCTAGAGAGGGTTGAGTCACTTGGGAGGCATGCTCTTTTTGCCCTTGTCCCCTCCTCTCTTCTTCCAGCCTCATCTGTCAACATAATGGCTAGAACTTTAACACACATATTGGACCATGACCTGAGGCAACTTTGAAGATGGAAGCTATGAGTTAGGGATAGTAGAATACAAACATGAAGGGAGCCTCAGTCCTTGGTGACGCTGGTGCTTCCATACCACCCTGACTGCCTACTTCCAAACATTTCCTATAGAATAGAAAACTTTAAAAATTAAAATAAACCTTTACCTCGTTTCAAATACTGTTTGGGGAGGGGCATTTGTTTTATGCAACTAAATCAATTCTATTATTTTACATTTTCTTTTTAAGTACAAGATGAACAAGTTAAAAAAAAATCTGTGGTCAGTATCTAGCCTGCAAGCCACCTATTTATGATTCTTGCTGAGGGCATAGAAGGCATACTAAAAGTTAATAAGTTATAGAAGGTTTGTGTATATACACACATATATTTCCTAGCTCTGGCCACTGAAAAGCCTGAAAGCAATGACACTCTAGTAGCAGTGAACACACCTAGAACCCAAATATTGACTTTTAAATTCCATTTTTCTCATGGTGATACAAGGAATCAGTTCTATGAGGAGAAATGGTTGATTCCAGAGCTAAGGAAGGGAAAATACAGGCTGAGCCTGGAACTTTCCTGTCAGTAAGTAAGGAAGTGTTTGTTTTTTAAATAAAGTAGGCATGTTGAAAGGACACAGGAGCCAACTTGCAAGAGTATTCAATGGCCACTTCTGCGACAATTTGAACATGAAAATAAATAATGACAGTAATACTTTATAATCAATAGAATAAACATTCATGAGTCCATAGTGATATAAGTAATTGAATAAATAAATTAATGTGTAAGAAGAAAAAGCTCTTTTATACAGTAGAATTTCAATTAATAAATGTAAAAGAGATGATAAAAATAATAAAATCATCATTTTGCAAATACTTGAGTTAATAGTTATTGTGAGCCATAATCATCAACAGATTGTTGATTCGACAACTGAGGCACTTAAAATTGTGAGCAAAAATACAGTGAGAAACAGGATGCTTGCATGATCCCAACATAACTTCCCATAAAATACTTGTTAAAGGGGAAAAGGAACTTTAAATGCAGCAACCTGGTGGACACCTTCTGAACCAAGTGATCAAAATTAACATCATCAGTAATGAGATAGATTTACATTATGTACCTCCTGATATGATGCACTGAGAAAGATATCACATCATTCCCATGGTATTCTTGCCAAAAATGCATAATTCAACATGTATGTTTCAACATGAGGAAACATCAGATAAACCCAAATGGAAAAATATTCTGCAAAAATAAATGGCCAGAACTCTTCAAAAAAGTGTCAAGGTCAGAGCAACAAAGAAAGTTTCAAGAACTGCCTCAGATTAGGGGAAACTACAGTGATATACCAATTAAATGCAGTGTAGAATACAAGTTTGGTCTTGGATCATAAAGAAGACTTTAGTGGAACAAATGGCAAAATTTGAATAAAATCTATTGATTAGGTAATAATATTGTATCAATGTTATGGTTTTGATTCTTGTACTATGGTTATGACATTAATATCTGGGAAAGCTGAGTAAAGGCATACGGACATTTTCCACTTTTTTAATATATATTTTGGAAGTCTGAACTTATTTCAAAATAAAAAGCTTAGTGGCATTTTGGGCTGGATGATAAATACATTTTTATAGTAATAATTTTTAAAAATTAAAAGTTTGCTTTTCTTTTTTTTTTTTTTTTTTGAGACAGAGTCTTACTCCTACGGTGACGCGATCTCCGCTCACTGCAACCTCCACCTCCCTGGTTCAAGCTATTCTCCTGCCTCAGCCTCCTGAGTAGCTGGGATTACAGGCACGTGCCACAATGCCCAGCTAATTTTTTTCTGCATTTTTAGTAGAGATGGGGTTTCACCGTGTCGGCCAGGATGATCTCGATCTTCTGACCTTGTGATCTGCCCGCCTCAGCCTCCCAAGGTGCTGGGATTACAGGCGTGAGCCACCATGCCCAGCAATAAAAAGTTTAAAAAGTTAATTGGTTAATGGTTTTGTTAACATATTGTTCTTTGTGTTAACACCATGCTATGCATTTCTAATAGAGCTGGGTATCTCTCAGAATATTTCTAGAAAAATACTTTTCTCAAATAATTTTAAGTAGATCACTGACAATACGGATCTCTGAATTACCAGTGCTATCTCAGGGTTACCACCTCAGATGCATATATACAATGTCCTGAAATATCATTGAATGTTTTCTGAGGCAGACAGTGGGATGACACAAGTGGAGCCTAAGGAAGATCTACATGGCAATGATATGACAGAAAGGAAGCACACGGCAAAGTAACAAGTGGTGATCTAAATGAGCATGGATGAGGATTGGAACTCTGATCGGCAGTTAGGATGGAAGGAAGATATTAAAGAAATTCACATTTTAAAGTTAAAGTTCAGAATTTGGTAACTGCATTTAAAAAACAAGGAAGGAGACGCAGATGCTAGCTATCGTCAAAGATAGCAGCATCTTGATAGAAATAAGCAAATTGGGAGGGACAGATGATGAACCCAATTTTGGCCGCAATGAACTTTAAGTAATGATGGAACATTTGGAGATATGAGGCTGGAACTCAGAAAAGAGGATTCAAGCTGGAAGTACATTTGTGTCATCAGCAAAATGTTAATTGCTGCAATTATTAGAATGTATGAACTCTTTGATGGAGAAACTATAACAAAGAAAATCACAGGAACAGGGCTGCAGAGGGGAACAAGGCTAGAAATAGGCTCTTCTCATACTTGTATGCCCAATTATTAGCAGAAAATGTGACAAGTTTAGTTTAAAAATTACAGCAGGCAACTTTTGAGATGGTTCCTGCCTCATGATGATCCTCCATTTCTGGGAATAGCTTATGACTATAGGGTCATAGGCTGCAGTGACCATGTCTGACCCTGCACCTTGGCCGTAGCTGAGTGATCAAAAGGATATAAGCTGGACCAAGCAAAGCTAAGAAGTTTCCTTCCCATGAGTAAGTAGAATCTGGAAGTAGTTTATCCAGTGTCCTTCCGGGTGAATTGAAACCCCTGGAAATTCAGCTACCATTCAATCTGACTGGCCTTGTGCCCAGCTTCTAGTTTTCACTCTATTTCCCTGCTGGCATAGAAGCCCAGCCCTGAACCCCAGTGAAAAACTTATAGCCCTTGCTCTACTGACTTCTTGCCAGTTCAGGACACAAAGCCTGTAGTGGTACCATCACCACTACCATCCTAAATTTCCTCAGCTACTAGGTATCTGTGCATTAATTCAAAAAGACCTCCCAGCAACACTCTCAGATAATGGGATAAGCCACAAAACCTGAAACATTAGCCTGCCAAGTCTTTTGAAAATGATCTTTTTTGTTTTTTTTTTTTTTGAGACAGGGTTTCACTCTGGTCACACAGGCTGGAGTGCAGTGGCAGGATTTCAGCTCACTGCAGCCTTGACTTTCCGAGCTCGGGTGATCCTCTCACTTCAGCCTCCTCAGTAGCTAGGACTACAGGCACATGCCATCACACCTGGATAATTTTTTTATTCTATTGTAGAGATACAGTTTCACCATGTTGCCCACGTTAGTCTTGAACTTCTGGGCTCAAATGATCCTCCAGCCTTGGCTTCCCAAAGTGTTGGGATTATAGGTGTGAGCCACTGAGTTGAGCCTGCAAATGAATTCTTTACATTCATAGGTAGACTACAAACACAGCAACACATTTTGCAGTTTAATTCCCTGCAATGACACAATAGCAGCCATAGTTTAAGTGAGAGGTAAGAAGTATTTGCTATTCAATCATGGTGCAATCACACACTTGAATGGATATCTATTCTTACAATACAGATGAATGTCAATCATAAAATAGATTCCTCACCTGGAAAGTGATTAGACAACTCTCAAGTCTCTTCAATTAAAATTCTAGGTAATTTTTTTTTTCTTGAGATGGAGTATCGCTCCATTGCCCAGGCTGGAGTGCAATGGCGCAATCTCGGCTCACTGAAATTTCTGCCTCCCAGGTTCAAGCAATTCTCCTTCCTCAGCCTCCCAAGTAGCTGGGATTACAGGTGCCTGCCACTACATTTGGCTAATTTTTTTCATACTTTCTTTAGTAGAGATGGGGTTTCACCATGTTGGCCAGGCTGGTTTCGAACTCCTGATCTGAAGTGATCCACCCGTCTCAGCCTCCCAAAGTGCTAGGATTACAGGTGTGAGCCACCATGCCTAGCCTAGATATTTTTTTTAACCAAGCAATTATATTCACTTTTTAGACCCATCTTGTTTCCCCCGCCCCCCAATAATACTTATGTAACTAAGGACAGCAGTGATTGCACAGTATTGTACGGTTAGTTGTCATATGAGGTTTTTCTCCTTTGAGTTCCTTGAACACGGGGATTTTGTTTCTCTTACTCCTTGTGTCTGGGTGTCATATATGGTGATTTGCTCACAGTAAGCTTCCATAAGCATTGACTGAACTGCAACATAAACAACTTGTTACACACTATATCCCAAACACTCCACACTTAAGCAAAACTTGCAAAGTCTAAGTTTTCTTTATAGTTCTTAATCGTTTCTTACATCCTGAAAAAATTATTTTTAGATAAAAATAGGCATATTTAACTTCATCAGGGGAACCTTGAGCTTTTTTGACTATTCAAGAGTAGGAAACGAGAGGAAAAAAGCAATTATTGTATGAATTGATATGATCCACCTTCAGAAAGAATGTAGGGCAATTTACAACATGCTGGAGGATGCGAGAACTGGCAAATTTCATCTTATTGATGCTCAGATTCCCTGAAGCTACATAAAAATGTGGATGATTAGGATGAGCAGAGGCACAGAGAAAGCACCAGAACCTTAAGGTAAATAGCAGACATGTGGAGTTTGAGCTACAGTGGAATCATTTTCATCCTGAAAAATGTGCCCCAGAGATTTCTTGGGTCCCACGAAGAACATTTTATGAAATATATACATCCTAGTTTTCCTTGTTACCCCTAGTGGAGAAATAATGCTTTGAGAGCAGAGCAGAAGAGAGAGTTGTTAAAAAATAATTTTTACAAAAATGTAAAAGCACGACTCTGATACGTATATAAAAATGAACAGGTGTTAAAACTTTCCCATGTCATATGATATGAAGGAACTGGGCAGATGTTATAACCAGTTCAAAGAGAAAGTCAGAACAAAGTTATAGGGAGTAAAAGATGAAGAGATGAATTGCAAAGAGGGACTAAAATGAGTTTTTCCACATTGGGGAGAAGGTATACTAAAATCACTACTAAAACAGCCACAAGGTATGTATCTATTAGTTATCTACAATCAAAAAAGCACTGAAAAATAGCTCAAAGGCAATGCGCAGGGCTAGAATTGGATCATCTGGAAGCCTGTGCTGTTGATAATGCAGTTTTCCTTGAAACACATAATATTTTCCAGTTCACTTGACTCTCAGGCCCAACAGATTTCTTCAATCATGCATGTTTCAGCCATGCTTTGATAAGCAAATTGCTGTCATTTCCTACATGGACTCTCTACTGGTATCTGAGATGCCAGTATTCCACACTGCTCATTAAAAAGAAGCACCTTTTTTATATTAGGGATCCATGTGTGGTGGAGCTGACCTTATGCCTTTAAAATTTCTAGGGACCTGACATTCTCTGTCCCAGTGCAGAAACAGGACACAGAGGTTTTGCTTATAAACAAAGCCAAATTATTTTCCCAATAAGGAATGCTGACTGTTCAAATGCTCAGGTGAGTATTGAGTTGAGACTCTCAGGTTCTGTGCCATGAAGTGAAGATAAATTTAGGTCTGAAAAGTTTTGAAGGCTGGTGTTACCAGGCTTCATACTTACAACAATTTATTTGGGAGCAGCACCTCCCTGATGAAGCGGCGTTTTCCACAGCTTTAGAACCACTCTCCTTGGTTCTTGCTCTTTTATTTTACTTGCCCAATTCATAGATGCAAAGTGCTATTCCTGCAAGTTGAGTTCTAAATACAGAGGCAGAAAGCTGGTTAGGTAGCTGAGCCCTTCTTCCCTGCAAGTCACCCTCCTGACACACACAGTGACCTCACCCCTTGGCCATCCTCCGGCACCACTGTGGTGGTCTGGCCTTATTATCCTATCTCAGCCCAGGCACTGAAGAGTCTTTGTTCATGTATCTGAACTTGCTGTGTGGGTGTAACCATTCTTTATGTTTCATCCCCTCCGCTCCCTCCAGGAGCTCCATTCCACTCCCTCCTGCCCTAGGCCACTCCTTCTTCTCAGGAATGTTTCTCTTATCTATTTTCCTGTTCACGGCAGCTGACAGCTTTATTCAGAGTCTAAAGACTCATGTAATCCTGAGCAAGAAGGTTGGGGGAGGGATTAGCATCCCTTCTAAACAGAAGGGGCGGTTCCTAGATGACCAGGCACTCTAAAAACTACCAATTGGCTGCCTTGACCATAAAAGCAGTTCAGCCTGGCCTCAGTGAATGTCTGGTTTTCTTTTTTTAAGTAGAATTATATCCTGATGGACCCACCCGAGTAAGTTAGAAGCAAAATATACATTCAAATAGCTGAATGAGCTGACCTGTTGTATAGGGTTACTTAGTATTGTTCATTTAAATACTGGAGAATGTCTGTCAAACACAATGGTTTTCGTTGTAGCACAGTTGATGTTAAACTGTTCTGACAGTAAGTAGCCAACAGGTTCAGCAGCTTTGAAAGAAAAATTCTGGTTTGTGTTAATAAAACCATGTCATCAGCATCAAGAAGGGCATACTATTTATTATGCCTTGAAGCATTCTTCCCATGTATTGAAAGCTGTATCAAGTTATGTATGTGTGAGCTATGATGCCAAATTAGGACACTACCCTGTTTTATACATTTAGAATTGGAATTTTATCCTATTCATGAGAAACTCAGAATACACACCAGGATTATAGAGCTTAATTCGTGAGTTATTCAAAAGACATTCATTGAGTATCTCATTGTTCTATAAACTGGAGATAGATAAATAAGACATGGTGTCTATCTTGGAGGAATTTAAGATAAAGTGGAGAAGACAGTGCAAATGAATATTACATTTTCACAGTGTTAGGACATCACTGTTGGTCACTGGTGTATTCCTGATGTCTAGGATTCCTGGATTTTTATTAACTTGAACTTGAACAGAAATGGAATTCAGTGGTGTTATTATGACACATGGTTTTATGGGGAACACTAACAAGTAATTTTAAAGAAAATTAAAACAACAAGAAAAGTCATATTTTTAATAGAAAAATAAGCAGCACATGTATATCCTAAAAAATTATCCACAATCCCATCATTTCATTATTCTTAATAATTTTTTCCTAAAGAGAGTAATAATGCTTATTAGATTACACCTAAACTCTGCTCATTCTTCATCTAAGATATGTAAGACATACTGTTAGAGCTAATTAGGAAAAAGTGTTTGCCTAAGAGCAGTGAACTTAATTTTGTTTTGTTTTTAAGCTTAAAGTGATCATGAGTTACTAGATCCCATTTTAGTGAAAGATTTGAATTTACAGAATACAAAGCAATTGTCATAAGACCCTACAGCTGAAGTAGACAACTTCTTGCACTACTAGAGATTAGTACCATTATGTTTTCTCTTCAAGAAGCCTTCCCTGGACACACATTTCCTACATTTGTATTTATTACTGGTTCTGTTAATTCAAGCTGAAGTTTTTCATGGAAATCAGTCATAACCACCCCTTCCTTCCAACCACTCCAAAAAGACAAATGAGTTAGAAAATAATCTGGGCTTCTCTGCAGGACTAGTACACTGAAATTCAGCACCAGGTTTGCCTCACCTTACCTCGGTCTCTGATTATCTCTTTGTACCTGTTTTCTCACCCAAAATGCCCTATCACTAAAAGATGATGAAAACCAAATTACGACAGATACCGAACCCCTTTAAGATAACATCAACAAAAATGGCTGTCTTTCACATTTTTGACCGATAATTTGTTCACCTTTAAAATGAAAGACTGACTTAAATGATCTCTTGGTTCCAATGTGGTATGAAAACTTTGTAACTATGTTATTCTATTACCAAGAGAATTATATCCAGAGAGGTAAGAAATAAAATAGCAGACAACAAACATAGATACTACATCCAAAGTAAACATCTCTAAGACTTTTCCAATTTACCTTCTCCCAATAAGAAAGTAAAATCTCAAAGAGTCTTATCTGGTGGCAAAAACGTGCTCTGAAACTTACAGTCTGACTCAGGCCCACAGTCAAGAAATTGAAGTGGTCAAAACCACAGCAAATTAGGCATAGTGGCAGAAGGGATCACTTAGAGTAAACTGGAGAGGAATTTGCTATTTTCTCTATTCTGGTTTTATTCAAACCAATAGAAAAATTACTTCTGAAGCAATTTTTGAATTGTATTCAATGATATATCAAAGTAGAAATATCCTTAGGTATTTCTCTAGGCCATTCGTATCTTCTTGGGTGGCTAAAGACCCTCAGCTTTCAGTGTATTTGAGATGTGTATTAATGGCTTAGTACAATGAAGTATCTTACGGCGTATTTACTGAAGCACTTAATCTGTTCCTTGGGGGTGAAGAGATCAAGTGTATCCCTGTTAAATCACAGAGGCTTGCTAGAGACAGCATGATAGCTGCTGCAGGCTGGAGTCCATAGACTTACTCTGTGGCTCATTGATAACCTCAACATATCAAATTTATAATTTGTCACCAGGCATTTTGATTAGAACCTCAGACATTTTGTCAATACCTGTCAATCCACATCTAACAAAGAAAGCAATACAGTGTCAAGCCAAGGATTTAATTTAACAGACTGACTAACTACAAACCTGTCATGGGGTCATTGTTGCTGTTTTTAGTTTCTGTTCTTTCATCACTTCCCAAGCCAAATCCAACCAAATACTCAAGGCTCAAAAGAATCACTCTGAGTTGAGAGAAATCACCACAGACTTCCTCACCATTTCTGTGATCTATTAGATACCGCCTGGCCAATAGGGCCTCAGTTTATTTGTCTGTTAAATTAAGAGATTAAGCTAAATGGCTTTTAGAACTAATATTCCATAATTCTATCTCATTTTTGGGGTTGGGGGTAAGTAGCAGTTTGAAGAATGCTGAATTAAGCCAAATGTCCAATTTTTACCTAAAAGCAATGTTCTTTCTTTTTTCTTTTTTCCTCAAAATAATCTCTATGGTACAAAAAGTTGAAGGTACCTATTTCAGCTTTATTTTTAAGGATGATATTTAAATAATAAAACCAGGAATGGCTTTAAAGAAGCAGTCATCATGAAAAGAAGATTAAGTTGTAATTTGTAATATAATTGCTTTTCAATGAAATAATGCCAAATATGAATGTATTTTCTTTAATCTACCTATGTAGGTACGAATAACATGCCAGCAACCCTGTATTGTAAACTTTTTCACCAGGAAGAGGCCCCTTTAAATAAACTATTTTTATTGTAGTTAATATAAGAATTGGGGGGGAAAGGGCTAATTCTGAAAGGGAATTGAAAATCCCTTTATGCCACCTAGAAGAAAATATATAAGAATAAAACTATACAGAGTGATGTCAGCAAGACGGCACAGTAGGAGAAACAAATCTTCTTCCCCCTCCAACAAAAAACAACAACAAACAAATATCCATGAATCATAGCCTTAAGAAGACTCAAGCAGTTCAGGATCTGCAACCAGATTGTCTTGCCTATCCACCCCATGGTGCCAAAGCCATATACTCTCCTATCCTCAGTATCTCCCTCCACAACCCCTTCATAACCCCTCCATAAACCATTACTCTGTTCCGGATCTCAAACATGCTTTCTTTACTATTCCTTGCACCCTTCATCCCAGCCTCTCTTTGCTTTCACTTGGACTAACCCTGACACCCATCAGGTTCAGCAAATTACCTGTGCTGTACTGCCGCAAGGCTTCACGGACAGACCCCATTTGTTTGGACGAAAGGAGGCAAGATGGTGCACTTCCGGGTTCTTCTTCACCACCAACCCTTCCCGCGCGTGAAAATGTATCCGGCGCCCGGGAAGGTGCAGATCAACTGGGCATGCGCCAGGTGACGTCAATCCGAAGAGACCAAGATTTACCTGGTCGCACCTGCGGAACCTCCCCCGACAGGCCCGTGCCCCGCCTATTGCCCTCCCACTCCTAGAAAAGCCACTCTTGGCCGGTGAGCCACCCGGCCTTCTCCCAGCCCCACTCCTGTCGGGATGTCGGGACTGTGGGAAGTCCGTCTGAGAGCCCCACCAGGGGACTCTGCCGGCCTCCTTTGCCGGGGGCCCACAGACTTCTCCCCCACACCTTAGGTGACCAAAAATAAACTTGCAGTTTTGCTGTTACCCTTGCCTACTTGCTGGTTCTTTTGTGCCCGCTGGGCTGGTCTTAGAAAAAACAAATCACCATTACTTCAGGCAAGCCCAAATTTGTTCCTCTTTCATTACCTAGCTTGACATAATTCTTCATGAAAACACATGTGCTCTCCCTGCTGATAGTGTCTGGCTAATCTCCCAAACCCAAACCCCTTCTACAAAACAACAGGATTTAAATCTTAATTACCATACAAAGTAGACCAGACCTAGGAGGAACTCCCTTCAGGACAGGATGATAGATGGTTCCTCCCAGGTGATTGAGAAAAAAGCCCAATGGGTATTCAGTAATTGATACGATGACTCTTGTGGAAGCAGAGTTTAAAAATTGCATAATAATTGGTCTCCTCAAACATGCCAGCTGTTTGCAGTCAGCCAAGCCTTAAAGTACTTACAGAATGAAAAGACTATCTCAATCCCGACTCAAAAGGTTAGCCACACCCTCTCTGAAATGAATTTGCATAAGAACTGTTTATAGGAATGCATCTTGATGGAGCAGCTGGGCTGTTATAAAATACTCAGGAGCCCAGTCCAGCTCTAGGACTCACCCCTGAGCACACAGGCAATATTGGGCACACTGGTAAAGGACCACTAGAATCCAGCAGCCCGGATCCCTTTGTGGTCAAGAGAGGCAGGAAAACAGGTGCAGGACTGCTACATCGGTGAGCGTAACTAATCTGATAAGCAGAAGTCCATGGGTGGTTACGCACCCTGGGAAGGAGCTCACCCCTGAGTGCAAAGGCAATGTTGGGCACGCTGGTAAAGGGCCACTAGAATCCAGCAGCCAGGATCCCTTTCTTTGTGGTCAAGAGAGGCGGGAAAACAGCTGCAGGACTGCTACCTCAGTGAGCGTAACTAATCCGATAAGCAGAGGTCCATAAGTGGTTACACACTCTGGAAAAGAATAAGCATTAGGACCATAGAGGACGCTCTAGGACTAATGCTCATCGGAAAATGACTGGGGTGCTGGCATTCCTATGTTCTTTTTTCAGATGGGAAACGTTCCCCCCAAGGCAAAAACACCCCTAAGATGTATTCTGGAAAATTAGGACCAATTTGACCCTCAGACACTAAGAAACAACTTACATTTTCTGCAGTACCGCCTGGCCACGATATCCTCTTCAAGGGGGAGAAACCTGGCCTCCTGAGGGAAGTATAAATTATAACACCATCCTACAGCTAGACCTCTTTTGTAGAAAAGAAGGCAAATGGAGTGAAGTACCATATGTACAAACTTTCTTTTCATTAAGAGACAACTCGCAATTATGTAAAAAGTGTGATTAATGCCCTACAGGAAGCCCTCAGAGTCTACCTCCCTACCCCAGCACCCCCCTGACTCCTTCCCCAAATAATAAGGACCCCCCTCACCCATTCGGTCCAAAAGGAGATAGACAAAGGGGTAAACAATGAACGAACGCGTGCCAATATTCCCCGATTATGCCCCATCCAAGCGGTGGGAGGAGAATTTGGCCCAGCCAGAGTGCATGTACCATTTTTTCTCTCAGACTTAAAACAAATTAAAACAGACCTAGGTAAACTCTCAGACAACCCTGATGGACTCCTTTCCTTCCTAGGCATGGTTAGGTGCTTCCGCCTTTAGATACCTAGTTTTACCATCCTGACTAAATCATCACGTAAACTCACAAAAGCAAACCTAGCTGACCCCATAGATCCTAAATCCTTTCCCCAGTCCTCTTTCCATTCCTTAAAAATAGCCCTAGAAGCTGCCCCCACACTAGCTCTCCCTAACTCATCCCAACCCTTTTCATTACACACAGCCAAGGTGCAGGGCTGTGCGGTCAGAGTTCTTACACAACAGCCAGGGCCGCGCCCTGTAGCCTTTCTGTCCAAACAACTTGACATGACTGTTTTAGCCTAGCCCTCATGTCTGCGTGTGTGGCTGCTGCCACCTTAATACTTTTAGAGGCCCTCAAAATCACAAACTATGCTCAACTAACTCTCTACAGTTCTCATAACTTCCAAGATCTATTTGCTTTCTCACACCTGACACATATACTTGCTGCTCCCTGGCTCCTTCAGCCGTACTCACTCTTTGTTGAGTCTCCCACAATTGCCATTGTTCCTGGCCCGGACTTCAATCTGACCTCCCACATTATTCCTGATACCACACCTGACCCCCATGACTGTATCTCTCTGATCCACCTGACATTCACTCCATTTCCCCATATTTCCTTCTTTCCTGTTCCTCACCCTTTTCACACTTGGTTTATTGATGGCAGTTCCACCAGGCCTAATCGCCATACACCAGCAAAGGAAGGCTATGCTATAGTATCTTCCACATCTATCATTAAGACTACTGCTCTGCCCCCTCCACTACCTCTCAGGAAGCTGAACTCATTGCCTTAATTCAGGCCCTCACTCTTGTAAAAGGACTATGTGTCAATATTTATACTGACTCTAAATATGCCTTCCATATCCTGCACCACCATGCTGTTTTATGGGCTGAAAGGTTTCCTCACTACCCAAGGGTCCTCCATCATTCATGCCTCTTTAATAAAAACTCTTCTCAGGCTGCTTTACTTCCAAAGGAAGCTGGAGTCATACACAGCAAGGCCCATCAAAAGGCATCAGATCCCATCGCTCAGGGCAATGCTTATGCTGATAAGGTAGCTAAAAAACCAGCTACTGTTCCAACTTCTATCCCTCCTGGCAGTTTTTCTCCTTCTCATCCGGCCACTCCCACCTACTTCCCCACTGAAACTTCCACCTGTCTCTTCCTATACAAGGCAAATGGTTCTTGGACCAAGGAAAATATCTCCTTCCATTCTATTCCATCGTCATTTCATAACGTCTTCCATGTAGGTTACAAGCGGCTAGCCTGCCTCTTGGAACCTCTCATTTCCTTTCCATCATGGAAATCTATCCTCAAGGAAATCACTTCTCAGTGTTCCATCTGCTATTCTACTATTCCTCAGGGATTATTCAGGCCGCTTCCCTTCCCTACACATCAAGCTCAGGGATTTGCCCCCGCCCAGGTCTGGCAAATTGACTTTACTTACATGCCTCGAGTCAGGAAACGTCTGGGTAGACACTTTCACTGGATGGGTAGAGGCCTTTCCCACAGGGTCTGAAAAGGCCACCGTGGTCATTTCTTCCCTTTTGTCAGACATAACTCCTCAGTTTGGCCTTCCCACCTCTATACAGTCCAATTACGGACCGGCCTTTATTAGTCAAATCACCCAAGCAGTTTCTCAGGCTCTTGGTATTTAGAGGCTCCTGGTTTTACCTCAAACTGCCACCCTTAAGTCTCTCTTTAAGTGTACAGAAGATCTTCAATGACAAAGTACACTCCAATACTTTCACCCTGATAAAGTCCCATTCTTCACTTTTATACTTCCTCTTATTCTTGTTCCAGTTCTTATGCCACCCTCTACCTCTCCCAGCTGTCTCCACCACACTATCAATCTCACTCACTCTCTCCCAGCCGTTTCTAATCCTTCTTTAACAAACAATTGCTGGCTTTGCATTTCTCTTTCCTCCAAATTCGAGGAGGCCCTGACTTACTCACTGCTAAAAAAAAGAGGGGACTCTGTATATTTTTAAATGAAGAATGTCCCTGGTATATGACAACATAAAAAAACTCAAGGATAGAGCCCCAAAACTCGCCAACCAAGCAAATAATTACACTAAACACCCTTTGACACTCTGTAATTGGAAGTCCTGGGTACTCCCAATTCTTAGTCCTTTAATACCTGTTTTTCTCCTTCTCTTATTTGGACCTTGTGTCTTTCGTTTAGTTTCTCAATTCATACAAAACCACATCCAGGCCATCACCAATAATTCTATATGACAAATGCTCCTTCTAACAACCCCACAATATCACCCCTTACCCCAAAATCTTTCTTCAGTTGAATCTCTCCCACTCTAAATTCCCACACCACCCATAATCCCACTCAAAGCAGCCCTGAGAAACATCGCCCATTATCTCTCCATACCACTCCCAAAAATTTTCACCACCCCAACATTTTACAACTATTTTGTTTTATTTTTCTTATTAATATAAGAAGACAGGAATGTCGGGCCTCTGAGCCCAAGCTAAGCCATCATATCGCCAGTGACCTGCACATATACATACAGATGGCCTGAAGCAACTGAAGATCCACAGAAGTGAAAATAGCTTAACTGATGACATTCCACCATTGTGGTTTGTTTCTACTCCACCCTAACTGATCAATGTACTTTGTAATCTCCTCCACTCTTAAGAAGGTTCTTTGTAATTCTCCCCACCCTTGAGAATGTACTTTGTGAGATCCACCCCCTGCCCACAAAACTTTGCTCATACCTCCACTGCTTATCCCAAAACCTATAAGAACTAATGATAATCCACCACCCTTTGCTGACTCCCTTTTCAGACTCAGCCCGCCTGCACCCAGGTGAAATAAACAGCCATGTTGCTCACACAAAGCCTGGTTGGTGATCTCTTCACACTTCTGAAGGTAGAGAAAATTACCCCTCCCTCCTCACCATTGCTTGCAGGGGTCGTGAATGTTGGCCTTTTTCTTCTTTTTTCAGGAGGGACAGGTGAACAGCAGCTCCCCTGCTTCCTCCTGGCCAGGGCTGGTGCACATGGCTCAAGGCTGTCCAAGAGCAGGCTGGCCTGCATCCACTGCCACGTGTCCATGGAGTCTTCCCCTCCCAGGGCCGAGGGATCTGGCTCTGTCAGAGAAGCAATTAAGTTTCTCTCCCAGTTGGAGGAACCTATTTGCATAAGAATGAGAGGTTCTTCCTCAGGCATCTTTTTCTATTCTCCACCCTGTCAGCAGCTAACACAGTTGTGCATTTAAGCTGTCTTTTCCTTTTCTTTACTGGGTTAACAGTGAGGCTTTTTAAAAATATATATAAAGACGTTTTACTAGGCCAGGAATAAGTTTCACTGTTTATATTCTCCTAAGCTGTAGCCAATCTGGTGTGCTCTGCATGTCTTTATGGTGAGCAGCAAACAAGGCTTCGATCTTGTTTTATGTTCTTGGAAGTGTGGCCTGTAACCATATGGCAATGCTTTGTTTAGCCTCCGCCATTTTAAAATGGTGGTGCAGGCTCAATTCTGACTTAGGGAATGAGTCCTTTCTGTTGATGTCTGCGTGACCTTTGCTATTTGTTGATTCTCTTCTCCTCCACAGACTGCCTTTGTTTTTCCTTTCTCTAAGCATGTAGTAAAGCTTGAAAGTCAGAAATATTGGCTGCTTGACCTGGCTAAAGTAAGATAATAAGGGATTTAAAAGGATTTTCTTAAAGAGCACTCAGCTTAATTAAAAGTGGATATCCAAGTTATAGGTATATTTAAAAGGCCTTTATGTTTTTCTCTTCCTGGATCTCGTTTTGCTGGGAAATGGTTTTTTTTCTGAGTCAGCTGAATTATTTTTCTTCATTTTGCCTTGCCACCCTTAATGCATACATGAGAGGGGGCAAACCTCTATTTTCCTCATGGAACCCCAAGAATTAAAAGCAAATGGATCCCTCTCAAAATCTGGTTTTGCCTCCTACTTATGCCTGTTTATTAGGCCTTAGAAGCTGCATGTTTTCCTAGCCCTGTCTCTTAAAGGGCTCTACCCAGAGACCAATCATCCAGTTAGGAGACTGGCAAACAAAAACATCTTATGGATACTGAGTCTTCTTCTGCCTATCTATGAAGTTATGTGTGTGTTGTGTCTGTGATGTCTGTAAAAAAGAGCTCTAATAAATTGACTTAATGAAAGATAAGTGCTTGGATCAAATATTTTTTAAAGGTGAGCTAAAAGCTGTTGTACCTTTCAGTTCACATGACTTTAATCTTTGAGAAATAAAAACAGCCTTAAAGATTATTGGTAAAATTCAGATGTTGTCAAAATGTAAATATTTGCCTAGGGTTAAAGGATTGTTTTGAATTTTGTAAGATAAAGCTCAAAGTTCAAACAAGCTGTGGAAAGAGTGTAAAAATTAATCTTGCAAAAGAAATTCTGTATATGAACATATTAACTAAATTCAAAAGGGTATTTCATTGTTTTCCTATAAATTAAGCATTGAAATAAAGGCACAACAAGGTATTCTTAAGGCACTAATCTGCTCCTCTGCAAAATTTGTAAAGGGTTATAAAAGGGCTTTTATTTTTTTAATTTCTGAGTCATCCTTTTGGCAAAATAAGTATGGTAATCTGGAATTTTATTTCATGACATCAAGTGTTTTAAATCTCTAACATTTAATAGGCTTCCCAAAATTGCTTTTTGGATGCTACAGAGGGCCACTGGAGCATCCAGAAGAGAGGTAAACATGAATGTTTGACATGTTTAGGTACATGGGATTGCCAAAGAGATGTTAAATCTTCTTCAGGTTATATTTTAGTGAATAATATTAGTATATGTTCCAAAATTGTATGGGATTTCTAAAATTCTAATGTCTGAGTATATGCTATTAACCACAATTAAAGTTGTTATGTTAAGTTATTGTAAACTACGAAGATAATCAAATTTCTTTGCCCATTGTGTTTCAGACTGTAACTATCCTGGATATTTTGCTACTCACAGACAATTGTTGTCTTGTTTTGATCCTCTTCCCATGATGGTTTATCATCAGCTATAGAACTTTCACAGGTGCTCTCAAATGCAGGTTTCTGATAACTGAATCAATTTTTTTGACTTTTGCTTGGAACCTCACTTTGTTTTTTAGAGTCAAGAAAACATATTTTGAGCTATTTATAGTCTTTAAAAATTAAGATATCCTCCTGTGAACAAAATTTGGAGCATACTTGTCTCTCTCCCTTTCTCTTCTGCCTGGCTTCTCCAGAATTTGGAAACTAGTTGTGAATATTCTTAACTTACGGCAATATAGTTGTTTGCAGCAGTGCAATAAGAATCCATTTTCTTTATTATTATTATTATACTTTAAGCTCTGGGGTACATGTACAGAATGTGCAGGTTTGTACATAGGTATGCACATGCTATGGTGGTTTGCTGCACCCATCAACCCGTCATCTACATTAAGTATTTCTCCTAATGCTATCCCTACCCTAGCCCTCCATCCCCCAACAGGTCCTGGTGTGTAATATTCCCCTCCCTGTGTCCATGTGTTCTCATTGTTCAACTCCCACTTATGAGTGAGAACAGGCAGTGTTTGGTTTTCTCTTCTTGCGTAACTTTGCTGAGAATGACGGTTTCCAGCTTCATCCATGACCCTGCAAAGAACATGAACTCATCCTTTTTATGACTGCATAGTATTCCATGGTGTATATGTGCCACATTTTCTTTATCCAGGCTAACATTGATGGGCATTTGGGTTGGTTCCAAGTCTTTGCTATTGAGAACTGTGCTGCAATAAACATACATGTGCATGTGTCTTTACAGTAGAATGATTTGTAATCCTCTGGGTATGTACCCAGTAATGGGATTGCTGGGTCAAATGGTATTTCTGGTTCTAGATCCTTGAGGAATCACCACACTGTCTTCCACAATGGTTGAACTAATTCACACTCCCACCAACAGTGTAAAAGCATTCCTATTTCTCCACACCTTTGCCAGCATCTGTTGTTTCCTGACTTTTGTAATGATCGCCATTCTAACTGGAATGAAATGGTATCTCATTGTGGTTTTGATTGGCATTTCTCTAATGACCAGTGGTCATGAGCTTTCTTTCATATGTTTGTTGGCCACATAAATGTCTTCTTTTGAGAAGTGTGTGTTCATATCCTTTGCCCACTTTTTGATGGGGTTGTTTGTTATTTTTCTTGTAAATTTGTTTAGGTCTTTGTAGATTCTGGATATTAGCCCTTTGTCAGACGGATAGATTGCAAACATTTTCTCCCATCGTTAAGGTTGCCTGTCTACTCTGATGATAGTTTCTTTTGCTGTGCAAAAGCTCTTTAGTTTAATTAGATCCCATTTGTGAATTTTGGCTTTTTTTGCCATTGCTTTTGGTGTTTTAGTCATGAAGTCTTTGTGCATGCCAATGTCCTGAATGGTACTGCCTAGGTTTTCTTCTAGGGTTTTTATGGCTTTTGGTCTTATGTTTATGTCTTTAATCCATCTTGAGTTAATTTTTCTATAAGGTGTAAGAAAGGGATCCAGTTTCAGCTTTCTGCATATGGTTAGCCAGTTTTCCCAACATCATTTATTAAATAGGGAATCCTTTCCCCATTGCTTGTTTTTGTCAGGTTTCACAAAGATCAGATGGTTATAGATGTGTGGTGTTATTTCTGAGGCCTCTGTTCTGTTCCATTGGTCTATATATCTGTTTTGGTATTAGTATTATGCTGTTTTTGTTACAGTAGCCTTGTAGTATAGTTTGAAGCCAGGTAGTGTGATACCTCCAGCTTTGCTCTTGCTTAGGATTGTCTTCACTATCTGGGCTCTTTTTTGGTTTTGTATAAATTTAAAGTAGTTTTTTCCAGTTCTTTGAAGAAAGTCAATGGTAGCTTGATGGGGATAGCACTGAATCTGTAAATTACTTTGGGTAGTATGGCCATTTTCATGATATTGATTCTTTCTATCCATGAGTATGGAATGTTTTTCCATTTGTTTGTGTCTTTTATTTCCTTGAGCAGTGGTTTGTAGTTCTCCTTGAAGAGGTCCTTCCCATCCCTTGTAAGTTGGATTCCTATGTATTTTACTCTCTTTGTAGCGATTGTTCACTCATGATTTGCCTCTCTGTTTGTCTGTTATTGGTGTATAGGAATGCTTGTGATTTTTGCACATTGATTTTTGTGTCCTGAGACTTTGCTGAAATTGTTTATCAGCTTAAGGAGATTTTGGGCTGAGACAATGGGGTTTTCTAAATATACAATCATGTCATCTGCAGAGAAAATTTGACTTCCTCTCTTTCTAAAAGAATACATTTATTTCTTTCTCTTGCCTCATTGTCCTGGCCAGAAGTTCCAGTACTATGTTGCATAGGAGTGGTGAGAGAGGGCAACCTTGTCTTGTGCTGGTTTTCAAAGGGAATACTTCCAGTTTTTGCCCATTCAGTATGATACTAGCTGTGGGTTTGTCATAAATAGTTATTATTATTTTGAGATATGTTCCATTAATACCTAGTTCATTGAGAGCTTTTAGCATGAAGGGCTGTTGAATTTTGTCAAAGGCCTTTTCTACATCTATTGAGATAATCATGTGGTTTTGTCATTGGTTCTGTTTATGTGATGGATTACATTTATTGATTTGTGTATGTTGAACCAGCCTTGCATCCCAGGGAGAAAGCTGACTTGATTGTGGTGAATAAGCTTTTTGATGTGCTGCTGGATTCAGTTTGCCGGTATTTTATTTTATTTTATTTTATTTTTTTTAGGCGGAGTCTCGCTCTGTCTCCCAGGCTGGAGTGCAGTGGCGCAATCTCAGCTCACTGCAAGCTCCGCCTCCTGGGTTTATGCCATTCTCCTGCCCCAGCCTCCCAAGTAACTGGGACTACAGGTGCCTGCCACCTCGCCCCGCTAGTTTTTTGTATTTTTTAGTAGAGGCGGGGTTTCACCGTGTTAGCCAGGATAGTCTCGATCTTCTGACCTCGTGATCCGCCCGTCTCGGCCTCCCAAAGTGCTGGGATTACAGGCTTGAGCCACTGCGCCTGGCCTGCCGGTATTTTATTGAGGATTATCACACTGAATTCAACAGGTATATTGGCCTGAAATTTTCTTTTTTTGTTGTGTCTCTGACAGGTTTTGGTATCAGGATGAGGCTAGCCTCATAAAATGAGTTAGGGAGGATTCCCTTTTTTTCTATTGTTTGGAATAGTTTCAGAAGGAATGGTATCAGCTCCTCTTTGTACCTCTGGTAGAATTTGGCTGTGAATCCATCTGGTCCTGGACATTTTTTGGATTAATTACTGCCTTAATTTCACAAGTTGTTATTGGTCTATTCAGGGATTCGACTTATTCTTGCTGTAGTTTTGGGAGGGTGTATGTGTCCAGCAATTTATCCATTTCTTCCAGATTTTCTAGTTTATTTGTGTAGAGGTGTTTATAGTATTCTCTGATGGTAGTTTGTATTTCTGTGGGATCGGTGGTGATATCCCCTTTGTCATTTTTTATTGCATCTATTTGATTCTTCTCTCTTTTCTTCTTTATTAGTCTGGCTAGTGGTCTATTTTGCTGAAGTTTAAAAAAACAGTTCTTGGATTCATTCATTTTTTTGAAGGGGTTTTCGTGTCTCTATCTCCTTCAGTTCTGCTCTGATCTTAGTTATTTCATGTCTTCTGCTAGCTTTTCAATTTGTTTGCTTTTGCTTCTCTAGATCTTTTAATTGTAATTTTATGGTGTCGATTTTATATTTTTCCTGATTTCTCTTGTGGGCATTTAGTGCTATAAATTTCCCTCTACACACTGCTTTAAATGTGCCCCAGAGATTCTGGTACATTGCATCTTTTTTTGCATTGTTTTCAATGCCTTCATTCGTTATTTACCCAGTAGTCATTCAAGAGCAGGTTATTCAGTTTCCAGGTAGTTGTGCAGTTTTGAGTGAGTTTCTTAATCCTGAGTTCTAATTTGATTGCACTGTGGTTTGAAAGACTGTTATGATTTCTGGGTTTTTTAGTATTTTGTTTTGCATTTGCTGAGGAGTGTTTTACTTCCAATTATGTGGTCAGTTTTAGAATAAGTGAGATGTGTTGTTGAGAAGAATGTATATTCTGTTGATTTGGGGTGGAAAGTTCTGTAGATGTCTATTAAATCTTCTTGATCCAGAGCTGAGCTCAAGTCCTGGATATCTTTGTTAATTTTCTGTCTCATTGATCTAATATTGACAGTGGGGTGTTAAAGTCTTCCACTATTATTGTGTGGGTGACTAAGTCTCTTTGTAGGTCTCTAAGAACTTGCTTTATGAATCTGGGTGCTCCTGCATTGGGTGCATATATATTTAGGATAGTTAGCTCTTCTTGTTGAATTGATCCCTTTACCATTATGTAATGGTCTTCTTTGCCTGTTTTGATCTTTGTTGGTTTAAAGTCTGTTTTATCAGAGGCTAGGATTGGAACTATTGCTTTTTTTTTTTTTTTTTTTTTTTATGCTTTCCATTTGCTTGGTAAATATTCCTCCATCCCTTTATTTTGAGCCTATGTGTGTCTTTGCCTATGAGATGGGTCTCCTGAATACAGCACACAGATGAGTCTTGACTTTTTATTCAATTTGGCAGTCTGTGTCTTTTAACTGGAGCATTTAGCCTATTTGCATTTAAGGTTAATATTGTTATGTGTGAATTTGATCCTGTCATTATGATGCTAGCTGGTTATTTCGCCCATTAGTTGTAGTTTCTTCATAGCGTCAATGGTCTTTATAATTTGGCTATTTTTGCAGTGGTTGGTACCATTCATTCCATTCCATGTTTATTGCTTCCTTCAGCAGCTCTTGTCAGGCAGGCCTAGTGGTAACAAAATCTCTCAGCATTTGCTTGTCTGTAAAGGATTTTATTTCTCCTTCACTTATGAAGCTTAGTTGGGCTGGATATGAAATTCTGAGTTGAAAATTCTTTTCTTTAAGAATGTTGAATATTGGCTCCCACTCTCTTCTGGCTTGTAGAGTTTCTGCTGAGAGATCCACTGTTAGTCTGATGGGTTTCCCTTTGTAGGTAATCTGATCTTTCTATCTGGCTGCCTTTAACATTTTTCCTTCATTTCAACCTTGGTGAATGTGACAATTATGTGTCTTGGGGTTGCTCTTCTTGAGGAGTAACTTTGTGGTGTTCTCTGTATTTCCTGAATTTAAATGTTGGCCTGTCTTGCTAGGTTGGGGAAGGTTTCCTGGATAATATCCTGAAGAGTGTTTTCCAACCTGGTTCCATTCTCCTTATCACTTTTAGATACACCAATCAAATGCAGATTTGGTCTTTTCACATAGTCCCATATTTCTTGCAGGCTTTGTTCATTTATTTTCACTCTTTTCTCTCTAATATTGTCTTCTTGCTTTATTTCATTGAGTTGATCTTCAATTTCTGATATCCTTTCTTCCGCTTGATTGATTTGGCTATTGATACTTGTGTATGCTTCATGAAGTTCTCATACTGTGTTTTTAGGCTCCATCAGGTCATTTATGTTCTTCTCTAAACTAGTTATTCTAGTTAGCAATTTGTCTAACCTTTTTTCAAGGTTCTTAGCTTTCTTGCATTGGGTTAGAACATGCTCCTTTAGCTCGGAGGAGTTTGTTATTACCCACTTTCTGCAGCCTACTTCTGTCAGTTCATCAAATTGATTCTCCATCCAGTTTTGTTCCCTTGCTGCTGAGGAGTTGTGATCCTTTGGAGGAGAAGAGGTATTCTGGTTTTTAGAATTTTCAGCCTTTTTGCACTGATTTCTCCCCATCTTTGTGGATTTATCTACCCTTGCTTTTTGATGTTGCTGACTTTCTGATGGGGTCTTGGAGTGGACATCCTTTTTGTTCATGTTGATACTATTCCTTTCTGTTTGTTAGTTTTCCTTCTAACAGTCAGGCCCCTGTGCTGCAGGTCTGCTGGAGTTTGCTGGAGGTCCACTGCAGACCCTGTTTGCCTGGGTATCACCAGTGGAGGCTGCAGAACAGCAAAGATTACTGCCTGTCCCTTCCTCTGGAAGCTTCATCCCTGAGGTGCACCCACCAGATGCTAGCCAGAGCTCTCTTGCATGAGGTGTCTGTTGGCCCCTACTGGGAGGTGTCTCCCAGTCAAGATACACGGGGCTCAGGGTCCACCTGAGGAGGCAGTCTGATCCTTAGCAGAGCTTGAACGCTGTGCTGGGAGATCCACTGCTCTCTTCAGAGCTCTCAGGCAGGGACATTTAAGTCTGCTGAAGCTGCACTCACAGCCGCCGCTTCCTCCAGGTGCTCTGTCCCAGGCAGATATGGATTTTATCTCTAAGTCCCTGACTGGGGCTGCTGCCTTTTTTTCAGAGATTCCCTGCCCAGAGAGGAGGAATCTAGAGAGGCAGTCTGGCCACAGTGGCCTTGGTGAGTGGCTCCACCCAGTTCAAACTTCCTGGTTGCTGTGTTTACACTGTGATTGTAAAACCAACTACTCAAGCCTCAGCAATGGTGGATGCCCCTTCCTCCGCCAAGTTCAAGCATCCCAGGTCCACCTCAGACTGCTGTGCTGGCACGAGAATTTCAGGCCAGTGGATCTTAGCTTGCTGGGCTATGTAGGTGGGAACTGCCAAGCCAGGCCACTGGGCTTCCTGGCTTCAGTCCCCTTTCCAGGGGAGTGAACGGTTCTGTCTCTCTGGTGTTCCAGCTACCACTGGGGTATGAAAAATAAACTGCTGCAGCTAGCTCAGTGTCTGCCCAAATGGCCACCCAGTTTTGTGCTTGAAACCCAGGGCTCTGGTGGCATAGGCACTGGAGGGAATCTCCTGGTCTGCCAGTTGCAAAGACCGTGGGAAAAGCACAGTATCTGGAACAGAATGCACTGTTCCTCCCAGTACAGTCTCTCATGGCTTCCCTTGGCTGGGGGCAAGAAATTCCCCAGTCCCTTGTGCTTTCCGGGTGAGGCAATGCCCCACACTGCTTTGACTTACCCTCTGTGGGCTGTACCCACTGTCCAACCAGTCCTAATGAGATGAACCGGGTACCTCAGTTGGAAATGCAGAAATCACCTGCCTTCTGCATAGATCTCACTGGGAGCTGCAGAGCAGAGCTATTCCTGCTCAGCCATCTTGCCAGTCAAGAATCCATTTCCTTTTGCAACAGGGCACAATTGGAGTAAATGGTTATTTTACTAAGGCTTTGACTGAAAAGGTATGCTTCCCCTCAAGGAGTCAAGCTCAACTTCCAGAGCCAGTAAAAGCCCTTTGGGAAAAATGGCCACACACATTGCATACACAGTCCCTGTACAGGGTTCCTGACTGGTGGTAAGTAAAGAATGTCACTTTCTAACTGGCCCAGGAACCACATGCTCTTGGGACCTCAAGAAGAGAGGAGTTAACCCAACACACAGGTATTTGAGGGTACAAAACCATGGCTGGGCTGAGCTTTAAAAAGTCCTATCTGAAATTCTGTGTGGAACAGAGTTCCATCAAAACCAGTCTAAAAGGCTTATGTAGAAATAATTATTCTTGTTTCACTTTATGTAAATAATCAGGCCAAGTCTAAGACTAAAGTCTATTTTGCAAAGAACTTGGTCCTATCATGATTTGTTTTTTAACAGAAATGTGGACTGGAGAGAGAGAAATTATGTTTCAAAACATATCATACATTGCATTAAATTCTAGACTAGTTAGTTGTTTTTAAGTTTTTGCCTACATTTTAGACTAACTAACTGCATATTCCTGTGAACGAACCAGCAGTCTCTGACTGCAGCTCAGAAAGTAAAAAGGGAATGGATAATGTAAAAATCTGGATCAATATTCTAGTTCTAAGCAATGGTCCTGCAAATCCTGCCAGGTGATGGGAATAAATAGGATGCCCATTACCCAGAGCATTCCTTTTTGGGAAAGTAAGACCAAGAGAGCTATCCAAAGCCAAGCCACATGCACCCAAATCTTAGCAAGCATAACTATAGCCACCAGTCATCTGGGTGTGTCACAAGACATCCTTTTCTCTCCCTTGCTGGAGGAAGACTCAATTGCACAGCTTCACCTTACTATTCAGCTTATGATAAGTAGTCCATGCAACCTGCCTTGAGACATATTTTTGTCCCAAACTCCATTCCAAGCCTCGGGTCAAAGCCCTAGAAAAGAAAACGATCTGAGGGATCCAGAAGCAGATAATAACAGAAATTAAAAGGCACAGTGCAGGTGAGCATGGCTAATTCCTGCTGATTAAGCCAAGCTTCCCATTTCATGGATAAAGGTCATGCTAGTACCCATAGCATAAATGAGGAATTCATTTTTTATTACTTATTTATTTATGTATTTACTTATTTTGGGACAGAGTCTTGCTCTGTTGCTGGGCTAGAGTGCAGTGGTGCAATCTCAGCTCATTGCAACTTCTGCTGTGCGGGTTCAAGCAATTCTCTTACCTCAGCCTCCCAAGTAGCTGGGATTATAGGCTTGTGCCAACGTGCACGCTCATTTTTGTATTTTTGGTAGAGACAGGGTTTCAGCACCTTGGCCAGGCTGGTCTTGAACTCCTGACCTTGTGATCCACCCCTCTCGACCTCCCAAAGTGCTGGGATTACAGGCATGAGCTACCGGCCCTGGCCTTTAGATCTAAGGAATTCAAAGGCTACTGACAGCAGGGAAAATAGCACATACATGAGTAAGAGTGAATATTCCCATCCCCTGTCCACCCCCAACCCGCCCCCATTAACATGGGTGAAAGTCACCCATGGGTTGCACTCTTTTGCAGTCTCTGGAACTGGGGGTTATAAATATGGAAGAAAGAAGGATGCTTCACTTTCTCTCCCTCATGTACACCAGGTATTTTCTAGGAAGAGAAGGGAACCTGGGATGCCTCACTCTCCTCTTTCTAGATAAGTAGCCATTCATCTTCAGTCTGTGCCCCTTTTGAATGCATCTTGAACCCCCGGCATGCCTTTGAAAAAATGCTTTCTTTTTTCCTTTTTCCTCCTCTGTCCTCGCTTCACTGATAGGTAATTGTGTCTCTGTACTATGGGATACTCCCCTCGGATATATCCTCCAAACTGGGAAAAGTTAATTTGCCAAACCTTAAACTGGTTGCCTTAGGATGGGCTCAGGGGAAGGGAACCAAGAAACCCAACATGCCAGCAAAAGGGTAACAGTTTTTTTTATCAGTTAGGCTTTTGGCTTCCCTTTCCCTGTGCAAACTGGTAAAAGGTCTTGGGATTTTTGAGCTGTCACCTCCACCTTGTTTCATTTTGATACATGTTTTCTTATAACCCAGTTTGTCTCTTTTCACCTTCAGGCCATCAAACTCCAAACCTCATGCAACCAGAGCCTCGGACAATGGCCCCTTTTGCCAGGGACCCTCAGATAGGCCTCTGAGGGAGATCTGACTGCAGTTTTCCCCAAAACAGTGCCCCCTGTCAGCAGGAAGCAGTTAAAATCAGTCTTCATCCTTATCCTTATCCTTATTTTAATGGCAGTTAAATGTACTTCTTTAGAGGGAGGCAGATGTGGGAGACAGATAAGGGTGAGGGTTCCTGGAGAATCTCCAACCCACCTGTGCACTGTGAGAATGAAGTGTGCAGGAGGGTTGCCATGAGAAGTTCACACTGTGTCCAGGAGGGAGGAGCCTGGCCTCTTCAGTTCCTGTGTGTGTGGCCTGGAATCAATCTGTGAGGTGGAGAGCCTGTCAGAAGGATTCCCTCTTGCTCTGTTGAGAGTTTTTTTCTTTTTTCATTTTCCTTTTTACCCAATAAATTTCATTCCCCTCACCCTCCAAGGTCTCCCCGTTCCTAATCCTTCCTGTTCGTATGACAAGAACCTGGTTTTAGCTGAACTAAGGAACACAGTTCTACATTAATACTGTAATGGTGTGTAAATCAAATATTTCTAGTGTAAAGACTAAAAGACAAAACTACTAAAAAATAAACATAGTTATATTAATTTCTTAAAGGACACACAACATGAAAAATATAAATTATAAGCCTGGGCAATATAGTGAGACGTTGTCTCCACACACAAAAAAAAATTAGCCAGGCATGGTGGTTCATGCCTATAGTCCCAGCATCTTGGGAGGCTGAGGAGGGAGGAGGCTTTGAGCCTGGGAAGTTGGTCAAGGCTGCAGTAAGCCAAGATTGCACCACTGTACTCCAGCCTGGGTGACAGAGCAAAACACTGTCTTAAAAAGAAACTAGTAAATTATAACATCAAACACATAAAATGAAGAAGGAGTAAAAGTATAGAGAATGAATAGCAAGAAAACAAATAATCCAATTTTATAAATAGGCAAGGGACCTGAGTAGACACTCCTCAAAAGTAGACATACAAATAGTCAACAGGTATGTGGGAAAAGAAAATGCTGAACATCACTAATCATTAAGGAAATGCAAATTAAAGCCACAATGAGATATCATTTCACACCTGTTAGGATGACTTTCATCAAAAAGACAAAAGATAAGTATTGGTGAGGATGAGAAAATAGAAACCCTTGCACACTGTTGGTGGGAATGTAAACTAGTATAGCCATTATGAAAAATGGTGCAGATGTTCCTCAAAAACTTAAAAATAGAAGAACCATATGATTCAGCGATCTTACATTTGGGTATATATCCAAAGGACAAAAAAATCAGTACATTAAAGAGAGATCTGCACTCCCATATTCACTGAAGCGTCATTCATAATAGTCACACTATAGAATCAACCTAAGTGTCCACTGATGGATGAATGAATTTTTAAAATATGTGCATACACACGCACAGAAGCACACATATATTTACACATACACAATGGAATACCGCTCAGCTGTTAAAAAGCAAGAAATCTTGTCATTTGTGATAACATAGATGAACTTGGAAGACATTATGTAAAGTGAAATAAGCCAGGCACAGAAAGACAAATACTACTGAACTCACATACACATAAAATTTTTATAAGTTGAACTCAGAAGCAGAGCAGACTGGTGGTTATCAGAAGCTGCGGGTGGGTTGGGGAATGAGAAGATGCTGGTCAAAAGATACAAAGTTTTAGTAAGACAGGAGGAATGTGTTCTGGACATTCGTTATACAGCATGATGAGTATAGTTAATAATAATATTGTATACTCGAGAACTGAAAGGAGACTAGATCTTTAATGTTATCACCACAAAAAAAAAGTATGTTTGCTGATGAATATGCTAATTAACTTGATTTAATTCTTTCACAATGTACACACATCAAAACATCACATTATACATCATAAATATATATAATTTTGTTAAACCTTAATAAAGCTACTAAAAGAATAAAATTATATTCAGCCTCATTGTTGGACACACCATTTAAGTACTGAACATGTAATTACCAGCATTTCTAGTGCAACAAACAGAAAGATTAAATTCATTAAACATTAGCATATTAGGCTAAAATGAAAGACAATGTAAAGGTCAGATTTTCTTTCTGGCTTTTCCTATAATCAGTGGTATAAAGAACAACACATTCAACCAGTAATTTCTGGGTCAGGCAAAGGAGAGGTAGTATAAAATAAAATCAGTTTTATAACAATGGTGCAATAAGGATAAAAAGAAGAGCTTAGCTAAGTCATACAGAAGCAATTGAATACCTTCTTCATAAAGTAGACAGCTCTACTCATAAATCCAAGAAATTCCTAAGCAAAAAGAACAAAGCTGGAGGCTTCACACTACCTGAATTCAAACTATACTACAAGACTACAGTAACAAAAACAGCATAATACTAATACCAAAACAGATACATAGACCAATGGAACAGAACAGAGGCCTCAGAAATAACACCACACATCTACAACCATCTGATCTTTGAGAAACCTGACAAAAACAAGCAATGGGGAAAGGATTCCCTATTTAATAAATGGTGCTGGGAAAACTGACTAGCCATATGCAGAAAGCTGAAACTGCTAGCGGTCTGTCAATTTTGTTGATCTTTTCAAAAAACCAACTCCTGGATTCATTGATTTTTTGGAGGGTTTTTTGTGTCTCTATCTCCTTCAGTTCTGCTCTGATCTTAGTTATTTCTTGCCTTCTGCTAGCTTTTGAATGTGTTTGCTCTTGCCTCTCTAGTTCGTTTAATTGTGATGTTAGAGTGTCAATTTTAGATCTTTCCTGCTTTCTCTTGTGGGCACTTAGTGCTATAAATTTCCCTCTACACACTGCTTTAAATGTGTCCCAGAGATTCTGGTATGTTGTATCTTTGTTCTCATTGGTTTCAAAGAACATCTTTATTTCTGCTTTCATTTCGTTATGTACCCAGTAGTCATTCAGGAGCAGGTTGTTCAGTTTCCATGTAGTTGAGCGGTTTTGATTGAGTTTCTTAGTCCTGAGTTCTAGTTTGATTGCACTGTGGTCTGAGAGACAGTTTGATATAATTTCTGTTCTTTTACATTTGCTGAGGAGTGCTTTACTTCCAATTATGTGGTCAATTTTGGAATAAGTGCGATGTGGTGCTGAGAAGAATGTATATTCTGTTGACTTGGGGTGGAGAGTTCTATAGATGTCTATTAGGTCTGATGGTGCAGAGATGAGTTCAATTCCTGGATGTCCTTGTTAACTTTCTGTCTCGTTGATCTGTCTAATGTTGACAGTGGAGTGTTGAAGTCTCCCATTATTATTGTATGGGAGTCTAAGTCTCTTTGTAAGTCTCTAAGGACTTGCTTTATGAATCTGGGTGCTCCTGTATTGGGTGCATATATATTTAGGATAGTTAGCTCTTCCTGTTGAATTGATCCCTTTACCGTTATGTAATGGCCTTCTTTGTCTCTTTTGATCTTTGATGGTTTAAAGTCTGTTTTATCAGAGACTAGGATTGCAACCCCTGCTTTTTTGTGTTCTCTATTTGCTTGGTAGATCTTCCTCCATCCCTTTATTTTGAGCCTATGTATGTCTCTGCATGTGAGATGGGTCTCCTGAAGACAGCAGAAAAGAGAGAGGAATCAAATAGACGCAATAAAAAATGATAAAGGGGATATCACCACCGACCCCACAGAAATACAAACTACCATCAGAGAATACTATAAACACCTCTACGCAAATCAACTAGAAAATCTAGAAGAAATGGATAATTTCCTGGACACGTACACTCTCCCAAGACTAAACCAGGAAGAAGTTGAATCCCTGAACAGACCAATAGCAGGCTCTGAAATTGAGGCAACAATTAATAGCCTACCCACCAAAAAAAGCCCAGGATCAGATGGATTCACAGCTGAATTCTACCAGAGGTACAAGGAGGAGCTGATACCATTCCTTCTGAAACTATTCCAATCAATAGAAAAAGAGGGAATCCTCCCTAACTCATTTTATGAGGCCAACATCATCCTGATACCAAAGCCTGGCAGAGACACAACAAAAAAAGAGAATTTTAGACCAATCTCCCTGATGAACATCGATGCAAAAATCCTCAAGAAAATACTGGCAAACCGGATTCAGCAGCACATCAAAAAGCTTATCCACCATGATCAAGTGGGCTTCATCCCTGGGATGCAAGGCTGGTTCAACATTCGCAAATCAATCAACGTAATCCAGCATATAAACAGAACCAAAGACAAGAACCACATGATTATCTCAATAGATGCAGAAAAGGCTTTTGACAAAATTCAACAGCCCTTCATGCTAAAAACGCTCAACAAATTCGGTATTGATGGAACGTACCTCAAAATAATAAGAGCTATTTATGACAAACCCACAGCTAATATCATACTGAATGGGCAAAAACTGGAAAAATTCCCTTTGGAAACTGGCACAAGACAGGGATGCCCTCTCTCACCACTCCCATTCAACATAGTGTTGGAAGTTCTGGCTAGGGCAATCAGGCAAGAGAAAGAAATCAAGGGTATTCAGTTAGGAAAAGAAGAAGTCAAATTGTCCCTGTTTGCAGATGACATGATTGTGTATTTAGAAAACCCCATCGTCTCAGCCCAAAATCTTCTTAAGCTGATAAGCAACTTCAGCAAAGTCTCAGGATACAAAATTAATGTGCAAAAATCACAAGCATTCTTATACACCAGTAACAGACAAGCAGAGAGCCAAATCAGGAATGAACTTCCATTCACAATTGCTTCAAAGAGAATAAAATACCTAGGAATCCAACTTACAAGGGATGTAAAGGACCTCTTCAAGGAGAACTACAAACCACTGCTCAGTGAAATCAAAGAGGACACAAACAAATGGAAGAACATACCATGCTCATGGATAGGAAGAATCAATATCGTGAAAATGGCCATACTGCCCAAGGTTATTTATAGATTCAATGCCATCCCCATCAAGCTACCAATGAGTTTCTTCACCGAATTGGAAAAAACTGCTTTAAAGTTCATATGGAACCGAAAAAGAGCCCGTATTGCCAAGACAATCCTAAGTCAAAAGGACAAAGCCGGAGGCGTCACGCTACCTGACTTCAAACTATACTACAAGGCTACAGTAACCAAAACAGCATGGTACTGGTACCAAAACAGAGATATAGACCAATGGAACAGAACGGAGTCCTCAGAAATAATGCCACACATCTACAACCATCTGATCTTTGACAAACCTGACAAAAACAAGAAATGGGGAAAGGATTCCCTATTTAATAAATGGTGCTGGGAAAATTGGCTAGCCATGAGTAGAAAGCTGAAACTGGATCCTTTCCTTACTCCTTATACAAAAATTAATTCAAGATGGATTAGAGGCTTAAATGTTAGACCTAAAACCATAAAAACCCTAGAAGAAAACCTAGGTAATACCATTCAGGACATAGGCATGGCCAAGGACTTCATGCCTAAAACACCAAAAGCAATGGCAACAAAAGCCAAAATTGACAAATGGGATCTAATTAAACTAAAGAGCTTCTGCACAGCAAAAGAAACTACCATCAGAGTGAACAGGCAACCTACAGAATGGGAGAAAATTTTTGCAATCTACTCATCTGACAAAGGGCTAATTTCCAGAATCTACAAAGAACTCAAACAAATATACAAGAAAAAAACAAACAACCCCATCCAAAAGTGGGGAAAGGATATGAACAGACATTTCTCAAAAGAAGACATTCATACAGCCAACAGACACATGAAAAAATGCTCATCATCACTCACCATCAGAGAAATGCAAATCAAAACCACAATGAGATACCATCTCACACCAGTTAGAATGGCAATCATTAAAAAATCAGGAAACAACAGGTGTTGGAGAGGATGTGGAGAAATAGGAACACTTTAACACTGTTGGTGGGATTGTAAACTAGTTCAACCATTATGGAAAACACTATGGCAATTCCTCAAAGATCTAGAACTAGATGTACCATATGACCCAGCCATCCCACTACTGGGTATATACCCAAAGGATTATAAATTATTCTACTACAAAGACACATGCACACGTATGTTTATTGCGGCACTATTCACAATAGCAAAGACTTGGAATCAATCCAAATGTCCATCAGTGACAGACTGGATTAAGAAAATGTGGCACATATACACCATGGAATACTATGCAGCCATAAAAAAGGATGAGTTTGCGTCCTTTGTAGGGACATGGATGCAGCTGGAAACCATCATTCTTAGCAAACTATCACAAGAAGAGAAAACCAAACACCGCATGTTCTCACTCATAAGTGGGAACTGAACAATGAGCTCACTTGGACTCGGGAAGGAGAACATCACACAATGGGGCCTATCATGGGGAGGGGGGAGGGGGGAGGGATTGCATTGGGGAGTTATACCTGATATCAATGATGAATTGATGGGTGCTGACGAGTTGATGGGTGCAGCACACCAACATGGCACATATATACATATGTAACAAACCTGCACGTTATGCACATGTACCCTAGAACTTAAAGTATAATAAAAAAAAAAAAAAAAAAGAAAAAAGAAAGCTGAAACTGGATCCCTTTCTTACACCTTATACAAAAATTAACTCAAGATGGATTAAAGACTTATGTAAAACCTAAAACCATAAAATCCCTAGAAGAAAATCTAGGCAATATTATTCAGGACATAGGCATGGGTAAAGACTTCATGACTAAAACACCAAAAGCAATTGCAACAAAAGCCAAAATTGACAAATGGGATCTCATTAAACTAAAGAGCTTCTGCACATCAAAAAAACAAAAAACAAACAAACAAAAACAAAAACAACTATCATCTGAGTGAACAGGCAATCTACAGAATGGGAGAAAAGTTTTGCAATCTATCCATCTGACAAAGGTCTAATATCCAGAATCTACAAGGAACTTAAACAAATTTATAAGAAGAAAAAAAAATCAAGAAGTGGGAGAAGGATATGAATAGACACTTCTCAAAAGAAGACATTTATGCAGCCAACAAACATATTAAAGAAAGCTCATCACCACTGGTCATTAGAGAAATGCAAATCAAAACCACAATGAGATATCATCTCATGCCAGTTAGAAAGGTGATCATTAAAAAGTCAGGAAACAACAGATGCTGGCAAGGGTGTGGAGAAATAGGAACGCTTTTATACTGTTGGTGGGATAGTAAATTAGTTCATTTACCATTGTGGAAGACAGTGTGGTGATTCCTCAAGGATCTAGAACCAGAAATACCATTTGACCCAGCAATCCCATTACTGGGTATATACCCAAAGGATTATAAATCATTCTACCATAAAGACACGTGCACACATATGTTTATTGCAGCACTATTTATAATAGCAAAGACTTGGAACCAACCCAAATGCCTATCAATGATAGACTGGATAAAGAAAATATGGCACATATATGCCATGGAATACTATGCAGCCATATAAAAGGATGAGTTCATGTCCTTTATGAAACTGGAAACTATCATTCTCAGCAAACTAACATAAGAACAGAAAACCAAACACCACATATTCTCACTCATAAGTAGGAGTTGAACAATGAGAATACATGGACACAGGGAGGGGAACATCACACACTGGGGCCTGTTAGTGGGTGGAGGGCAAGGGGAGGAAGAGCATTAGCACAAATATTGAATGCATGCAGGGCTTAAAACATAGATGACAGGTTGATAGGTGCAGCAAACCACCACGGCACATGTATACCTGTGTAACCAACCTGCATGTTCTGCACATGTATGCCTGAACTTAAAGTGAAAAAAAAAAAAATTTAAAAAGCAGACAGCTCTAATGCAGTAGCAAAGAATTAAACCAGTAATTTTCTAATTTCTTTAAGTTACTTTTTCCGTGATTCCTGGAATTTTCAAGCACTTATCCAAATGCAACATATGCCCAGTTTGAAGGCAAATCCACCACTAAAAAAGTCCCCTTTCACATCCTGTTCTATCTAGCCTCAGTCAGTTTATTCAAGATTCTGACCCTTCAGGCTTCTGAGCCCAAATTCTCATTTCAAATACTCCACCCTTTAGAAATACCTAATGGACTATTAAAGAATTGGCAAAGAGTAAAAGAAATATTTCATAACTGGTATTTTTATATTGGTTAGAAACATTCACAGGTTATTTTAATTCACTACTACAGTTCTTATCCCATTTTAGAAGAGCAGTTTGAGCTGGAAATTTTTATTTAGCTTTTACTCTAGACTACCTGCAAACCATTAAAAATGTATCCCCAATTGGGCTCATGGTTAATTAACTGTTCTTTGCCAAATCCATCTGTAAAGATTCAGTATAAAACACCTTTTATTTCCCATTTTGCTCATGATCCTAAGTTATTTGGTGTCTCTGCTTAGGCTAATTTTGACCTAATTCTCATAAAAATAAATACAGTGGTGTTAGAGTTTTCAACATTTAGGCATCACAGTTGCCTACTTGGAGCTAACACTGCTCCTGAGGAATGAATGACACAGCATGTATAGTGCACTAAAGTCTTAGGAAGAAGTGACTCGTGTGTGCAGCCCCGCAAAGCTCCCATTAATGAAGAGGGTGTTTAATTAAATCTTATAACCCTGAAATAAGAATCTACTCCCATACCATGTTGAAATAGTCCTGGAAGCTGCCATTTATTCCATGCTTACCATCTGCAGCAGTAAGTTAAACATTGTTTTAGTGATAAGAGCTTCACCTCCTCCATTCTCACTTGATTCTTCACTTCTGAGATACAGTACGCAGGGCAAGAAGAAACAAAGTTAGTTAACAAAGATAGAATTTATCAACCATTAACTGCCCCCCCCAATTAACAGTTACAGTCCTAATGATTCCATAAAGTTTCAAAAAGGCAATATCAGATACAAAAACCCAAGAATCCATCTAAAAATTGGACCCTTTCATTGCCATTTGGTCAAGGAACAAGATGAAACATGAAAATAACTCTAGTTCAGAAGTCAGAAGACCTGAGTCATTAACTACTTGTGGTTTCAGTTTCATCTGTCCTGTGGGGGTGACACCTGCTTTACTTACCTGACAGGGTTGCTTTAAGAATGTGCAAAGAAATGGGCATGGACATTCTTCGTAAACAATAAAATACTTTACAAAATATTTGAATAATTTAATTTCCTGTTATGTGTATAAAAATGAAATATATTTTTAAAATGTTTTAAATGTTTATTTAAATGTTTATTTAAAACTTTCAAAAGGACTTCTAAAAGATTCCTAATAAAATTTTCTAGTTCTTTTCATAAACATAAGGGGTAGGGGTACAAGGCAGCAGCTACCCAAGGAATAAGACAACAGAAACCTCAAAATATGGCATCAGGGAGAAGACTAGACATACTTAAATCTTTCTAAGAAAGTCTGTAGATGAGGGATTCACAATTTTCCACAAGAACCAATTTAAATTTAATTACTGACTTTTACACTACAAATCAGCAAAATACTCATACAAGCAGAGTTATTTATTGGCCACCCCAGGGCATTTGTCCTTAGATTGGCCCCTTTTTGCATCTTTACAGTGTTTTTGGACACCTGTGAAATTCTGAAGGCAAAATAAAACATCTGCTCACACTCATGCCTCTGAGTCTTATGAGCCAATTTTATTATTAAGGGTGTTATCAGAGTAGGACTTAGATTAGACCACATGTAAACAGCAATGGTAAATTGGGTAGGTGAAATATTGTTTTAATTGAGATTATACTAATTCATTTGTAATTTTTGCTAACCTAATGAAGGACCCCTAATTGTCTAAGTGCCTCAGGGCCAAAATTACTTACACAAGGCCAAAATAATTAAACACAAGCCTCAGTATGAAGTAAATGCAATAGTTCAAGATGAAGTTTGGAGATACATGAATTTCTCTAAGAATTAGGACTGAGGACAAAGAGACACATTGTGCTTTACACGGCTCAGTTTAGATTAAATCACATTAATCTTTTCTAAACAAAGTTGTAAAGTCACAAAATAGTCTTAATATTCACTAAGAAGTCACAGATAGAAATACAATTTAATACTTTTCTCTGTATTAAATCAACGTCCTCCTTCCCACCTCTCCATCCTTTTATCTCTCCCTCCATCCTTCCTTCCTCTTTTTTTCTGAAAAGCAATGAGTTTATCTATAAATAAATAGGAAATAATATAGCCTGGCCATCTTTTCATTTTTTTATTTTTTGTCTCCTTCCTGCATCACCCCTCTTCCCTAACAGTAGTGAAGTGAGAAGGTTTTATTTGATTAGGTCAAAGGTGAGGATCCCTGGACAACATTGCCCTTTTGTCTTTGGTATGGCAGAAAACATAAAACCAGAGGCTACATACCTACCTTATCCACACATACCATCAACATCAACGTGGTATTCTACCACCTAGCCTCAGGCAGCTGATTCTTATAGCATTCTGCCCTCCAACCACTTCTCTGTCCTAATCACCCAGCTTTCTTTCGACTGCTCATCCATTCCTTGTATTTTTGTCTTACCTACTGTTTGTAAATAAGAAGCAGCTACATCCTACATATCATAACAGTGACATGAATCTTTCTGATGCCCAAGTGATGTCAAATTACTGCTATGAGGTATTCGATAATGGACAATATGATATAGAAGAGATGATAGAAAGATAGTCTAACACACACGTACATACATGCATACGTATATAGGGGGAGTTATTTCAGAGTTACTCAAAGGTAAATATTCTATTTAGTAGTTCTAAGACTTAGTCAAATTCATCTAACCTGTTTTCTCCAATCTGAAAGAGAGATAATAAGACCTATTTTGTAGGAATGTTGTAGGAATTAAATATTACATAAAGAATACTTTATCATGTGACTGGCACACAGAAAGTGCTCAGTAAATGTTAACTATTTTTAATGTTGTGAGGATGAGAAACAGTATATGCAAGGAATCAAGCAGGGAGCCAGGCCTAAATAGACATTCAAAGGGACCTGGGTCCCTCTAAATGGCAATCTTTTCTTCCTTTTTCATATTTTAGTACTAAAAAATGTAAGTGAACAAGATCACCAAATAACAACACTTTTAATTCACATGAACAAAATATAAAACCAGCAGATAACTTTATTGCAAAAATACTTAAAAGGACCTTTTTAGCAAAGAAGATGATTCAAATTCAAATTACTATTCCAGATAATGCTGGAATTACTTCCCAAGTTGGAAATAGCATACTCACTGGATAGACTGGAGCTTGTTGTCAGCCATGTGATATTTTCAACAGGCATGGGAGAAAACAGAGTCTAACATGGGAATAACTAAATCTTAACAGTTGCTAAAAGAACAACTTACTCTCTGACCTCTTTAGGATGAAAAATTATCTATTCACTTGACAAGCACACATGACAAATGCCAAATGCCTTGTATAACTTAAGTGACATGAAATTAAAGATGTGGTACTGGTTGTACTGTGGTGATAATTTCTTTAACAATTATTTTTATTATCAAATATTTCAAATTTTTAAAAATGGCAAAGCATATAATGAACCCCTGGGTATATACTACCGGCTTAAGAAATGAAACATTACAAATATAATTGAAACCCCACTA
>NC_045436.1:44858876-44886578 GCF_002776525.5 Piliocolobus tephrosceles | reverse complement strand
TGTTCTCATTTCTTAATTCCCCCGTTTCCTAGACTTCAAGGTAATCACCACACTGAATTTGTTGTTATTTATTCACATGGGGTGCATTCTTCAGGGTTACTTCCTCAGGCCAAGTTAAAATGGCCAGTCTTCTATCAATCTTCAGAGTTAATTATTCCCTTTGTGCCTCTGAGTAGAACTTATGAAGTGGCAAGGTTTAATGATAGAATTAGGTCCTACTTCTTAAACTAAATCCAAAAGTTGGGAAATACCATTTTAAGGCCACAACAACTGTGAAATATGTCCTTTAAAAAAAATCAAGTCAAGGATATTTAGAAACATGTGAAAAAAGACTTTATAGACGTGGAAAGAATTCAAGATTCGAGTTTCAGTAATATGGAAAACTATACATAAAAACCCTCCTGCTAGATAAACTGGAAATGCTGGAAAAAATATATGAACTTATAATGCTTAGCTGAGTTCATATAAAAGAAAAATATCCAGATGCCAGGAATAATGAAGCAACTGAAAACCGGACTGGCACATGAGTAGTCTATGCTGTGTTTGCCTCGATGGTGGGTGGTGAGTAGGAGTTGTCATTTAGGAGTTAGATTTTTCAGGGAATGGGAAAAAAAAAAAAAAGGAGATGAGAACTTAGCTCTTGCAATGTGGCATACTGAAACTAAGATCTCTGCATAAAACTTGAAGAGCTAAACTCTCTGGCCACCAACAAAAGAAGACAACAGACAATAATGAAACTGATTCGTCTATGCTTGGGCTCTAGGTGGGGAAAACAAATCTCTTGAGAATCCATAACATGAGCCTGAACTCGTACAGGATTGAATTTATCTCAAGTGTGGTCTAGAAAGCCACAAGTCAAGAAATTACAGAGAAATAGGTCCCAAGCCAGGAATCTCTATAGAGTACATGCAGAAGAAGTAAACCCAAAACTATTCTTAACCCAGGCTGCACAGGAGTTTTACAGACAAAGCCCTGCTGAAGATAAGCTCACAATGCAAGGTTTAAAACAAAAGAGAAAACAATCCACGCTGGGTGGAAAAACTCATAGAAATACCCAAGAAATTCACATAATGAAAGTGTCTGACAGAGATTAAAGAATTATCACATATTTTCACTAATGAGTCTGAAATCTCCTAAAAATTTGATAACTACTACAAATTCTGAATTCCTTAATATACATAAAAATAAAAAATGGTGAGCAGCTGTTAAGAGAAGGATTAATAACTGTACTTTCGGGGATGATCAAGGCAAAATCAGAAATAGAAAACATTGAATTATTTGCCACTGGCTTGCATTGGCACCATGTAATAATAAATAAAAAGTTGTAAATGCACATTATAACTACTACAGGAAAATGCCTCCTCTCAGAAATGTGTAAACTGATGCTCTTTCATCAAAAGGGCCTACAAGAACACAGACGTGGAGCAAGCTACTATCTTATATAGCAGCTGGAAGATGTTGCCTACACACCAAAGCTCACATGATAATTTTAAAGTTAGGGGTGGCTATGGTAAAGAAATAGGATATATTCATCTTTACATGTTTTCCTATATATAACTATTTGTAATGCTTTATAGATTAATGATCAATATATTCACCACTGTTTCATTACTTATTCTTCTGAGGCTCCATGTAATAGATACCCACATAAACATCTTAGCATGATATTCATATCTGTTTGTTGATTAACATAAACTTGAAATTTCTGCTCACTTACACATAAGCAGTCGATGAGTTCTGTCTATTGTACTGTATATATCCAGTCATTTCTTGCCACTTCCACTGCCACACCCGTTTGGCTTGGCTGGTCATCATATCACACCTGGGTTTTTCCTTTCGTTATCAAATATTTTATTGCAAGCTTACTACGTGTCAGGTACTATTGTCCTAAGTGCTACCTTATTAAAAGAATTTCAGTCCCTATCTTTATTGTCTCTAGTGCTTGCTGCTCCAGTTGAATCTTGCTGACTTAACCTTCTTAAAACACATATCATTCACCTGTTTAAAAACTCTTTAATGAAAATAATAATAATAATAATAAAATAAAAATCCTTCAATGGTTCCCTAGAACTTAGAAGATACAAATAGAAATTTTTACTTTGATACTAAAAGACTCTCCAAAATCTGGCCTCAAACTATCTAAAGTTTTCTCTCATCTAGATATTTACTTGTATTGGTTTGGGAGGCAGTGTCTTCCAAATAAGCCATATCAATTTTTGTCTCATCAGAGTCAGACTGAAAAACAAAACCTAATTATATTTTGTTTATAGAAAACACATAATAAATATAGGAAAGCAAAAGGGTAGCAAATAAAAGAATGGAAAAAAATAGCATTCAAACATTAATCAAAAGAAACTAGTATAGCTTTATTAAATCAGACAAAGTAGATTTTATGGCAGAATACATGACTAGAGATAAAAAAAAGTACACTTGAAAATAAGTACACTTCATAAGTATAATTCATAAATACTTCATAATTTCTGGTTTGATCTGCCAGAAAGACACAATAACTCTAAGTATGTATGTACTTACAAAGATGGCCTCAAAGCATATAAAGAGACAATTGACAGAATTATAAGGAAAAGCAGACAAACCCACAATCATGTGGAAGATTTTCACAAATTTCTTATTAACTGATAGACCAAGCAGACACAAAAACCAGTAGTATACACCAACATGGCACATGTATACATATGTAACCTGCACGTTATGCACATGTACCCTAGAACTTAAAGTATAATAAAAAATAAAAAAAAAATAAAAAAAAAAATATTGGATGATACACTAAAAATCCTGAATTACTTGACATACATAGAACACTGCTCCCCAAAACTGAAGGGTAATAGTAATTTTATGAAACATTAATAAAAATTGAGCATATGCTAGGATATTAAAGCAAGTTTCAACAAATCTCAAAAAAAAGTTCCCTGACCAGAGAACAATTATTCTGTAAATCAATGATAAAAGGACACCTTGAAAATCCCTATATATTTAAGAAGAAAATTAAGAAACATGCTTCTAAATAACCTGTAGGTCAAAAAAAGCCATTCTAATAGAAATTAGAGAATATTGTAACTGAATAATTATGAATAATTGTCAAAACATATAAGATCAACTAGAGCTGCACTTAGAGGAAACATTACAGTCTTTAAGTATATATTTGAGAAAAGAAGAATGCTAAAAATCGTTAATCTAAGTATCCATTTCAAAATGTTAGAGAAACAAGGCAAGTTAAGCCCAAAGAAAATAGAAGAAAATAATGAAGAGCATGCAGCCATAAAAAATAACCAAATCATGTACTTTTCAGCAACATGGATGCAGCTGGAAGCCATTATCCTAAGCAAATTAAGGCAGAGATAGAAAACCAAATACTTCATGTTCTCACTTAGAAGTGAGAGCTAAACATTGGATTCACATGGACACGAAGATAGGAACAATAAACACTGGATTCCAAAAGCGAGGAAGGAGGGAGGAATGCAAGGGTTGAAGAACCACCTATTGAGTATTATGTTTATGTCCTGGGTGACAGAATCACTAGGAGCCCCAATCTCAGCATCATGCAATATACCTATTTAACAAACCTGCACATGTACCTCCTGAATATAAACTAATAATTATAATAAGCATAAATTAATAAAATAAATATATGCAGCAGAAGGGATAAATAAAACCACAAGTTTGTTCTTAGAAAAGACCAAAAGAACGGATAAGTTTTTGATGACATTGATAAAGAGGAAAAAAGAGAAGTCACAAATAACCAATATCAGGAACGATGAGAAGTCTAACACTACATATCACACAGACATTATAAAGACCATAAAATGATAATATAAATACCTTTATGCCAATAAATTTGAAAATGTATAGGAAATAGATAAACTCTCAGAAAAATATAAATTCCAAAACTTACACAAGAAGATGTACAAAAATCTAAATAGTTTTCTACAGAGATTTATCAATTCAATCTGTCTTCATCAGTGAATTTTACAAATAATTTAAGAAATCATTCTAATCTCACACAAATTTTTCCAGAAAACAGAAAAATATTTTAAATTTTTTAAATTTTTTGAGGCCAAACTGATCTCAATACAAAAATGTAATAAGAAAAATACAAAAAAAAAAAAAAAAGGAATATCACAGGTCAATCTCACTCATAATGCAAAAATCCTATGATACACATAGATAAAAAATTCCTCAGCAAATTATTACCAAACAAAATTAAGTGATTGCTATAAAAGGATACTGCCCATAACAAAGCTGGATTTATTCCAGGATCGATAGTTGATTTAACATTCAAAAATCAACCAATATAATTCAACATAATAATGAAGAGAAACATGGTAATTTCAATAGATGCAAGGAAAGATTTGTATACTCGATATTCGTTCATGATTAACAAACAGACACTTGGTAAACTAGGAAATGCATTAATTTGATTAAGGATATCTCCAAAACACCTAAGCAAACATCATACAAAATCATGAAATTTTGAAAATTTTCCCATTGTGATCAGAAACAAGAATGGCTGCTTAATATGACATCTCAGATTTCTATTTAATACCTTACTGCAGGACCTAGCTAGTACGATAAGAAAACAAAATAAATAAAAGACACAAGAAAAGAAAAAGAAGGAACAACATAGCCTTTATTTACAAATGTAAAAAATTAAATTATTCTAATTAAACAATAAGTTAAAGATTGCCAATACAAAGTCAAGACACAGCCGAGGCGGGTGGATCACGAGGTCAGGAGATAGAGACCATCTTGGCTAATAGGGTGAAACCTGGTCTCTACTAAAAATACAAAAATTAGCCTGGCGTGATGGTGAGCACCTACAGTACCAGTTACTCGGGAGGCTGAGGCAGGAGAATGGTGTAAACCCAGGAGGCAGAGCTTGCAGTGAGCTGAGATCGCGCCACTGCACTCCAGCCTGGGTGACAGACCGAGACTCCATCTCAAAAAAAAAAAAAAAAAAAGTCAAGACACAAAATAAGGCCGGGCGCGGTGGCTCAAGCCTGTAATCCCAGCACTTTGGGAGGCCGAGACGGGCGGATCACGAGGTCAAGAGATCGAGACCATCCTGGCTAATATGGTGAAACCCCGTCTCTAATAGAAAATACAAAAAACTAGCCGGGCGACGAGGCGGGCGCCTGTAGTCCCAGCTACTCGGGAGGCTGAGACAGGAGAATGGCGTGAACCCGGAAGGTGGAGCTTGCAGTGAGCTGAGATCCGGCCACTGCACTCCAGCCTGGGCGGCAGAGCAAGACTCCGTCTCAAAAAAAAAAAAAAAAAAGACACAAAATAAATTTTATTTCCACTTACCAAAACAAATTTGTAAAAGCACTATTTATAATAGCATCAAAATATCAAATTCCTAGGAATAAATCCACAAAATATATATAAAATATCTCTCCCGAAAACAATAATTGAATAATTGAATTATTGAAAGATTAAAGATTCAAATACATATTCTGTGAATTAAAAGACTCAATATTGTAAAAGTATCAGTTTTCCTCAGATTGATCTATAGTATAGAGTCAAACAATACCCCCCAAAATTCTGTCAGGTTGTGTGAGTACATGTGTGTGCAACATGATATGCTGATTTAAAGGCCAAGAATAGTTGAGACACTATTAAGAAAGAATTAGCTGAGAGAACTTGATCTACCAGTCGTTAGATTGTATTATGATTCACCACTAATTAAGATAGTGTAGTCTTGATGATTGGAGCTTCCTACTCGGTTCAAACAAATTGACAAAGAGGTTCAAACAAATTGAACTGAGTAGGAAGCTCAAATACATATCACACATACATGGATACTTGATTTCAAATAAATAAGGCATTACAGAACAATGGGACATGGGTCTTCAGCAAATGGTACTGGGTCAATTGACTATCCATAGATGGGGAAAAACATGAAATTTAACCCGTATCATCTAAGGTGAATTGCAGATATAACCTGTTCAACAAACCTTCCAGAATACAATATAGGAGAATATCTTCATGATGTTCAGGTTGAAAACAATTTTTAGCACACACACAAAAAAACAAAATATTACAAAAAGACCAATAAATTGGTTTACATTAAAAGTAAGAATTTCTGTTCATCTAAAGATCTTTCTTTTTCACTTTATTGAGATATAATGACAAAACAAAAATTGTATACGTTCAAGGTAAACAATGTGATATTTTGATATATATATATATATATATATATGTTGTGAAATGATTACCACAATCAAGATACTTAATACATTGATCACCTCATACACTGTGTGTGTGTGGTGAGAATACTTAAAGATCTCATCTTTAAAACAATGAAAATTCAACCCATAAGAGTGGAAAAGGATACTGACAACACTTAAAACTGACAGAGTTTATATTCAGAATATATGAAACACTTTTATAAATCAATAAAATAAAGACTTGCAAAATATGAGTGAAAGACAATGATATTTCACAAAAGAGTCTATCTAAATTGCCAAAAAACATACGAAAAGTGGCTTGAATTCATTAGTTATCAGGGAAAAGAAAATTAAAACTACAAAAAATTAATATTATACTCACAAAAATGAATAAAATTAAAAAGAACAACAATACTAAAGATGGACAAGAATGTGGAGAAATAGCAACTTTTATACCCGGCTGTTGAAATGTGAAAGGGTACATCCACTTTGGAAAATGAGTTAGCAATATCCACAAAACATGAGCATATCTATCTATCTGTCTATCTATCGATCTATCTATGTGTGTATCCTACAGAAATGCACATGCAATATAAGTCAAAAGACAAGTACTAGAATTTTATATCAGCATTATTTGTAATAACAGCTCCAATTACAAACCACAGTAGAAGGGTAAATATATGCAATAGTAAATGAACAAACTATATTTACAGGAAATAACTTGAATATATATTACAAAAATCATGCAGAGTAAAAGAAAGCCAACACAAAAAAACATGTTTTGTACATATGTACATAATGTATATTATGTTGAACACTGGTGAAACTAAACAACAGCATTTAATTCAGGATATGGGTTAATCTTGGAGAGGATAAAGGAAATAGTGGTTGAGAGGGGACACAAAGAGGGCTTCCAGGGTACTGATGTGCTCTAGTTTTTGGGAGGTGCAATGACTAAATTCACTGAGCTGGTTTTGGTGCTCTGTATATATATTATGCTACGCACATACACACATACACACACTTAAAAGGAAAACAGATTGACAAAATCAACCAAGGATTACAGTAGATGGGACTCACATAATTCCTCTACTACCAAGTTACTTCATTGTAGCTTGCAAGTAATAAAGAGAAAATTATTCATATACAGAATCTTTCCATTAAAATAATATTTCCTCTTATTATAATTGCTAACTATACAAAGAGCATATGGAAAATGATTAGTATTATTTAAAACAGGAAACTGTGCTTACACTATATTGTTGATTCTTCCATATCACTAGTGTATTTCATGCTTCAGTAGACAAACCATGAAAAAGGATTATAGTATAAATAATATTGTTTCAAAGACTTCTTCAGTTTTAAAAGAAAACTTTCTTATTTTGAATCCAAAAAAAAAAAAAAAAAAAGTAATTTGACTTGAGAGAGCATGAATTGGACCCAAAGGAATCAAATTGTGTTCCTACTAATGATTTTGTTTCAACACACAACATGCCATATTTCAAAAACTCAACTATTTTTGTGATGACCACTTGAGAGATTTATTTGGAGCTATGTACAATTTCTGATGGTCTTGCTTACAAGTGGATTTTTCTAAGAATTTCATTTATTATCTAAATCTCTGGAATGGGGAAAGGAAACCTGGAACAATGGATCAAAACTGGGTGGACATTTCTATGATTCCACAAGTATCATCCTCTAGAGAATGTCCTTTAGAAGAGCATCAATTTCCACTCACCTTTTTATCCCAGGCAAACTTCTGATCACCTGGGATATCTGCATGGAGCATGGAGATATGTTCCAACCACAGATATGTCTGTGCAGACATATGCAGATATGCTCCTGCATGAAGCATGGAGACATGCTCCAACCACAGATAATTTATATATGACAGATATTAACTAAATAGTTTGATTTACACAAATTATTGCCTCAAAAAATGTATTTGTTATTCCAGAGTCTCTTTCACAACATATAATAATGGATGGCGGGTGATAGGCCACGCTTACTGCCCCTTTTCTCCTCCAATGCTTTAGTATAGCATATATAATATATACCAATTTTATAAGGGTCTGGCTATAAAATGACAGCTCCTCTGTATATAACAGGGTAAGATAAATTTCACCTCATTCTACCCTTCTCTTCTACCCATATCATTAATTCTATTACTCGTGTTAACACCGTGCTATAGTGCAGTCTGAATATAACCTTCACACTCCACACTTCTTCGTTTTCCATGCCTAAAATACCCTCTCGTGTTATTTATCTATACTTAAATCTGCATGTTGTTCTGGAAGCAGAGTGTAAATTTAAGAACACTTCTTCCCCACTCCTGATGATTCCCAACTGGAAGGAATCTCAATTTGTTTGCCCTGAGCCTCTCTCACCCCTTCACCCCCATCCCTGGGGAGTAAAATTATCTGATATGAAAGTATGGAAAGAATAACAGAGAATACATGGCTCAGCACTACCCTCCTTCTAAAAAGCTTCCTGCCTAGTCAGTGCAACCAGCATTAGGAAGGAAGGTAATATTTTGCCTTCATCTTCACTATTTGTTTCATTTCTCAACTTGTACAGAACCTAGGAAGGGGATCTATTCGTATACCTCTACATATATGAATTTCTATCTTTCCCATAAGAAGCTTACTGACTACACTGGGCACTGGTAATATCTGTCCTTATTAAAATAAAATAATACTTATTATCTGTTTCACTCACTAACACCTTACATTGAGTATGTGTAAATGTCTCTGTGTGTTCCTAGTCATCTCATGACAGCTAGACTCTAAGTTCTTTCTGAATAGGGAATATGTTTTCTACTTATGTATGTTCTACACAGGATTTAATAAATTCAATAATATGCATTGATTGTTTGAAAAAAGCTGTAATGTTTTCCTTCTGGAACTATATGTAATGCAATTGATCACAGGGTTATAAACATTTTGTTTATTTGATAGGGATGAGTAATAATTTTAAATTATTTTTAATAAATAAAAATGGACAATTTTGATCATTCCCCTTTTAAGTAAGTATTTATTTATTTATTTATTTTATTTTTTTTTTTTTGAGATGGAGTCTTGCTCTGTCACCCGGGCTGGAGTGCAGTGGCCGGATCTCAGCTCACTGCAAGCTCCTCCTCTCGGGTTCATGCCATTCTCCTGCCTCAGCCTCCCGAGTAGCTGGGACTACAGGCGCCCGCCACCTCGCCCGGCTAGTTTTTTGTATTTTTTTAGTAGAGACGGGGTTTCACCATGTTAGCCAGGATGGTCTCGATCTCCTGACCTCGTGATCCGCCCGTCTCGGCCTCCCAAAGTGCTGGGATTACAGGCTTGAGCCACCGCGCCCGGCTTAAGTAAGTATTTATAAACTGTATTGCAGCTGGGCATGGTGGCTCATGCCTGTAATCTCAACTACTTAGGAGGCTGAGGTGGGAGAATCGCTTGAGCCCAGGAGTTTAAGACCAGCCTGGGCAACATACTGAGACTCCATCTCTAAAAAAAATTTAAAAATTACGTGGTGATGGTGGTTTGCACCTGTAGTCCCAGCCACTTGGGAGGATCCCTTTAGCTCAGTAGTTTGAGTCTGTGGTGAGCTAGGATCATCCCACTGCACTCCAGCCTAGGTGACAAAGTGAGACTCTATCTCTAAAAAAAAAAATAGAGAGGAAAAAAAGAATAAAAAATGGTTCTAGCAGAGTGGCTTAGAACTAAAGTTAGATACAGTAAGAATTGCTAGAGTGTCCTTTTAGCATGTTGCTCAGTGCCTATTTCTGGGAATGAGCCTGTGTCTTAAATAATTTACAGGGTTGCTCATGATCTATTCCAGACTGCAACATTAGAAAGTTTTATCAGGTATTCCTTGATCTTACTAAAAAGTAAGATTGAAAACTCAAGAAATAAAGGGTTTGGGGTTTTTCTTTGAAGATTAAAATATAAACTTTTTTTTCCTTCAACTATTATTTTCAGTTCCAGGGTACCTGTGCAGGATGTGGAGGTTTGTTGCATAGGTAAATGTGTGCCATAGTGGTTTACGGCACAGATAATCCCATCACACAGGTAGTAAGCCAACCATACATTAGCTATTCTTCCTGATGCTCTCCGCCTGCCCCCCTACAGGTGCCCAGTGTGTGTTGTTCCCCCAACCATGTGTCCATGTTCTTATTGATCAACTCCCACTTGTGAGAATATGTGGTGTTTGGTTTACTGTTCCTGCATTAGTTTGCTGAGGATAATGGCTTCCAACTCCATCAGTGTCCCTGAAAAGGACATGATCTCGTTCCTTTTTATAAGTGCATGATATTCCATGGTGTATATGTACCTTATTTTCTTTATTCAGTCTATTATTGATGGGCATCTAGATTGATTCAATGTCTTTGCTATTGTAAATAGTGCTGCAATTAACATATGCGTGCATGTATCTTTATAATAGAATTATTTATATTCCTTTGGATATATAACCAGTAATGAGATTGCTGAGTCAAATGGTATTTATGCCTCTAGGTCTTTGAGAAATAGCCACATTGTTGTGGGATATGATAAGGATTCTCTTCTAATAATCTGATCAATCTTTTATTCTTTAATTCATAGCATCCCCCTCCCTTTTTCCTTTTTCTCCTTTTTTCCTTTTTGCCTTTGTTAGATGCCCAGGCATGCCACAGTACCAGGCGTTATCAGTACCAGCTCACATTCCATTCCTTTCCTTATTTGGAAAGAGGACTGACTTTCTAGCTCATTACAGACACCCCCTTCCTCTCCACTTTCTTTTACATGCCCACCTTATCTAAAAAAAATTCAAATGTTTAGCCAACCAGGATTAGTTTAGATTGTACAATCCAACCCTAGCCATTGGAGAAAGGGTACAGGGGCATGACTTGCATCAAGAATAAAGGCTGTCATGCCCTTTGTTCAGATGTGCTCTCATGGTGACTGGCCAAGGCAGCACCCCTCTGCACAGAAGTAAAATTGCTTTGCTAAGAATCCTTTGAGTGTCCAATTTCTTTAGGATTTTGAGTGTTATTCCTAACATTGTCTTCCACATGGTTGAACTAATTTACACTCCCACCAACAGTGTAAAAGTGTTCCTTTTTCTCCACAACCTCGGCAGCATCTGTTGCTTTTTGACTTTTTAATAATAGCCATTCTGATTGTCATGAGATGGTATCTCATTGTGGTTTTGATTTGCATTTCTCTAATGATCAGTGATGTTGAGATTTTTTTCACGTTTGTTGGCTGCATGTATGTCTTCTTTTGAAAAGTGTCTGTTCATGTTTTTTGCCCACTTTTTAATGGGGTTGTTTTTTCTTGTAAATTTGTTTAAGTTCCTTGTTGATTCTGGATATTAGACCTTTCATAGATAGATAGATAGATAGATAGATAGATAGATAGATAGATAGATAGATAGCAAAAATTTTCTCCCATTCTATAGGTTGTCTGTTCACTCTGATGATTGTTTCTTTTGCTGTGCAGAAGCTCTTTAGTTTAATTAGATCCCATTTGTCAATTTTTGCTTTTGTCATGGTTGCTTTTGGCATTTTTGTCATGAAATCTTTGCCCATACCTATATCCTGAATGGTATTACCTAGATTTTCTTCTAGGGTTTTTATAGTTTTGGGTTTTACATTTAAGGCTTTAATCCATCTTGAAGGTGAAAGGAAAAAGTCCAGTTTCAATTTTTGGCATATGCAAGCCAGTTTTCCTAGCACCATTTATTAAATAGGAACCCTTTCCCCATTGCTGGTTTTGGCCAGGTTTATCAAAGATCAGATGGCTGTAGGTGTGCAGTCTGATTTCTGGGTTCTATATTCGGTTCCATTGGTCTATGTGTCTGTTTTTGTAGCAGTACCATGCTGTTTTGGTTACAGTAGCATTGTAGTATAATTTGAAGTCCAGTAGCATGATGTCTCTAGCTTTGTTCTTTTTGCTTAGAATAGTCTTGGCTATATGAGCTTTTTTTGGTTCTATATGAATTGTTAAATAGGTTCTTCTAATCCTGTGAAGAATGTCAATGGTAGTTAAATGAGAATAGCATTGAATCTATAAATTACTTTGGGCAGTATGATCATTTTCACAATATTGGTTCTTCTTATCCATGAGTATAGAATGTTTTTCCGTTTGTGTCCTCTCTGATTTTCTTGAGCAGTGATTTGTACTTCTCCTTGAAGGGGTCCTTCAATTCCCTTGTTAGCTGTGCTCCTAGGTATTTTATTCTCTTTGTAGCAATTGTGAATGGGAAGTCAATTCATGATTTGGCTCTCTGCTTGCCTGTTGTTGGTGTATTGGAATGCTTGTGAGTTTTGCACATTTATTTTGTATCCTGAGACTTTGCTGAAGTTGCTTATCAGCTTAAGAATCTTTTGGGCTGAGACAATGAGGTTTTCTAGATACAGAATCATGTTATCTGCAAACAAAGACAATTTGACTTCCTCCCTTCCTATTTGAATACCCTTTATTTCTTTCTCTCGCCTGATTGCCCTGGCCAAAACTTCCAATACTATGGTGAACAGAACTGGTGAGAGAGGGCATCCTTGTTTATGCCTGTTTTCAAGGGGAATGTTTTCAGCTTTTACTTATCCAGTATGATATTGCCTGTGGGTTTGTCATAAATGAAATAGCAGTTACTTTATTTTATTTTTGTTTTTTGTTTTTTTGAGATGGAGTCTTGCTCTGTCACCCATGCTGGAGTACAGTGGCACGATCTCGGCTCACTGCAACCTCTGTCTTCCAGGTTCAAGCAATTCTCCTGCCTCAGCCTCCCAAGTAGCTGGGATTACAGGCGTGTGCCACCACATGCAGCTAATTTGTGTGTGTGTGTGTTTGTATGTGTGTGTGTGTATTTTTAGTAGAGACGGGGTTTCACCATGTTGCCAGGCTCGTCTCAAACTTCTGACCTCGTGATCTGCCCACCTCAGCCTCCCAAAGTGCTGAGATAACAGGCGTGAGCCACTGCGCCCGACCAGCAGCTATTTTTTACTGAATACTTACTATTTGCCAGACACTGTGCTAAGTGCTTAGAGTTGTTATCTCACTCAGTCCTCTGAGGTATATTGCTACTATTTCCAGTTTGCAAATGAGGATGCCAAGGCTTACAGAGGCTATGCATGGCAGACATTGTTCACTGTCTGCCAAATACCCAGGCTGCCTTCTTCCTTGCATAAAAAATACTGTTTGTTTGTTTTCAGGTAGGCTATGTGTTTAGTCCTAGAAAACAGCGATTTGCCTAAGTCAACAATAAGAATCCTGTTCCCTGATTTTCAAGACATATTTGCTTCCTTCTAGATGGAGGTGGTTGTGTGAGCCAGTTCTTACCAATGAGACATAAGAAGTATGCTGAGTATTTCCAGGTTCTGGAAACGTTTTCCTTCCTATCAAGAGGACAATGTGGCCAGTGTCACTCTTCTCCTTTCTTACTCTCTCAAGTGCCAATGTGATAGTTATATCAACAATCTTTGGACCATGAGATAATGATCTAAAAATTATCAGAAAGCCTCTAGTAGACTGCTGGACCAATGAAGTAACCACAGACCCCCAGACTTTTTAATATATGAGAAATATAGAAACTTAATTAAGTCAATGCAGTAGGGGTTTCTGTTATTCATAGCTAAATGCAATCCCAACAGTGATTTTGTGAAAATGAGATATGAGAAAGTATTTGTTAGTGAAAGGTTTTATTTAAATATAAGTATTGGGTCAGATGTGGTGGGTCATGCCTTTGGGAGGCCAAGGCAGGCAGACCACAAGGTCAGGAGTTTGAGACCATCCTGGCTAACATGGTGAAACCCCGTCTCTACTAAAACTACAAAAACTTAGCCAGGTGTGGTGGCACACACCTGTAGTCCCCACTAGTTGGGAGGCTGAGGCAAGAGAATTGCTTGAACCTGGGAGGCAGAGGCTGCAGTGAGCCGAGATCGTGCCACTGCACTCCAGCCTGGGCAACAGAGTGAGAATCTGTCTCAAAACAAATAAATAAAATATAAACAAATAAAAATAATTATTTACTGCATGCCTACTAGATGCTGAGAATTGTAATAAAACAACTATAGAAGATAAATAAGACTAATACCTTGCCTTCAAGAGTTAGCTATATATACAGTAAAATATTCATAAATTAATGCAGGTTGAGCATCTCAAAGTGGAAAATCTGAAATCCAAAATGCTTCAAAATCTGAAATTTTTTGAGCGCCAACATGATGCTCAAAGTTACTGTTCATTGGAGCATTTCAGATTTTTGGATAAGGGATACTCAACCTGCATAGTACTGGCAGATTACACAAATGCTGAAGGGATTTAGAATAAAAATAAATAAAAATATACAGGATTAAAGTCAGGCAAGTAAAGGCTTCCAGGGAGTGAGTTTTGAGTGACATAAACTGGTAGAAAAGTGACAAGATTACAGGCCATCAGATGTTACACATTAAAAAGTAAAAGAATGAGGGAGTTATGTGGTTAAAGTAGACAACTGTATTTGCTTGGCTGCAGCCAAAAGGCTGAGAATAATGAAAAACAGTTTTTGAAGTCAGGAAATGTGTATGGGCTTGAAAGGATGCCAGAGGACTTTGCATTTACTTACATAGGTTAATTTATGTAGGTAATATGGAATTAGTACAGATACCAATAATTACAGAATGCCATGGGATGGAATATCATTAGGATAACTTTATTTTAGCATAAAATAAAGGCCAGTGGTCCAGCTAGGAGCTTCCTTCAATTGACCTAGAATGATGTGAAAGGGGTGAAACTAAAAGTGGTAATATGGAGAAAACAGCCGCAGGACTGAGGGTTACTGAGTATAAACAGAAGGAGGGGAGTCAAAATTACACCCAGTTACCAATCTAACAATTAAAAATTTCAAGACAGAAATAAATTTTGTTCTAAACTGCCCAGATGACTTCAAAAAAAAAAAGAAAATTCCTGAATAGGTTATTTGCATATTCTATTAGTTGCTGAATACTACTCTAAAAAGATAGGCACTATTTTTTAATAAACAGTAAAATCCCTTTCCCCTGTCTTTGGTAAACACCTGAATGTATTATAACTTAGTAGCTGATGGCTTATTATCCTCCTTTTGCCAAGGCTACTTTCTATTTTATTTTGTCTCCATATCCATTTAACATGTGATTCTTATAAATTTCAGCAGTTGAAAAACAAATAGCTGGCTGAACTCTCTGCTTCAGTCTTCTGGATACTTTGCTTCTTGGTAAGTGATCAGTATTTTGATATTGTTGTAGTAATAACAGGAAATGATCTGTTAAAATCTGGATCTCTAGCCACAGATGAATGCCAGCATAAAGAGGAGAGCTAGTCTAAGAAGAAAGTATGAAAAACAGTTTGGGTCATTATTTCTAGGACCACAGGGAGAGAAGCGTAATTTGCCCTCAACATTGAAAAAGTGAATACATAGTGGAAGAACATCTTATAGTGATCACTGAACTGCATCAGTGGAAAGCTCATGGCTACAAACTCAGTAATTAAAATAATTGAGATGGTAAATGCTAGTGCTTCTAACATAATACTGTGAAATACCATTTCCTGAAATAAAAATTCACTCAAAATGTTTCACAAGAACATAGAACAATTTTAAATTGGTCTGATTATAATTTTGCTTCTGTTTGCAAAATAGCAAGTTAGTTCTACTTAGCAGAAAAGAGGGACACTTAATGGTGGTGGAGATAGTAATGGAATATATAATATTAAAATATAGATTGGTTAATAGTAGTAAAAAATAACCTTAACTTTTCACATAAAATTGCCATGGATTATAGACATTCTCTTAGATTTTATAGGGGAGTTTTTAAAGGGGAGTTTTCTAATTACTAGATTTAAGATTTATTACTGTAGGATAAATCATGATCATGAACAATTAATAAGCTGACCCATGAGGTTTTCTCTCTCATCATCTCCCTCTCTCCAAGGCTTTCTGGATAAAACTGCGCAAAAACAAGCCCAACTAAATGGCAGGCTATGAAACACAGGCAGCTTCCTTGTAGAAGACTGGTAAACAGCCTTGTATTGCAAAGACTTCCAAATACCGTACTCCAGGGAGTCATAGTAGAAGACTGGAAGGCCAAAATAATATGGGCAAAAGAAGATAATCGTGTTTTTAAAAGATCTGCAAAGCAAAAATATTCACATATAACCATAACTACATTAATTATATTCCCTAATGTTTTATGTAACATATTTTGCAAATTTTATCACTTTAAAAAGCTAATTGATAAATTAAAATAACCTAGAATTCACTTAAAAATAAAATATAATAATTTTACTAAGTAAGAATTTTATAGTAGCAACAATTTTCTAAAACACTAGATAAGTTATCAAGTATTTCATATATTTTATTGATAAAAATTTATATTGTAATATATTAATCTGTCCTAAATTACTAGTCATAATGGCAAAAGGAGCAGATAGCATGGTTGCTAAAATTACTTTTCAAGATTTGTCAGTGTTTTAATCATTGAACACTTTCAAATGAGAATAAATGTATAAAACATCACTTGGTTCTGAATACAAAAGTCATCTGTTTCAAATAAATTATTGTTACTCATATAAAAACAATGATAGTCTGGATTCAAGACTAGGCTTGAGAAGCAAATAACTAGCTGATATTACAAATAGTCTTTCCAACATTCTGGCTCCTCGACAATGTCTTCATTAGCTTCACCTCTATCTTCTTCAGTAGGAAGTAAACTCTCGTCTCCCCTACACTTCCATTCACTGATTAGAGAGCTTACGACTTTCTAATTTCTGGATTGGTTGGTTAGAGACCTATTGTTTCCTCAGTAGACTGTAAGCAACTGGAAGGCAAAGTTTACCTTTTTATCTTGGTTTCCTTACTACATTTATCTTAACTAAACCCAATAGATATGCACACACCAAAACACAGTTGAATGAATAAGTCCTTTTAGAGTTGTGTATTTATTAGTGTTGTGTGACTGTGTATTTTTAAATTCAACAATTTTTGTTTGTTTTTGTTGTTGTTGTTTTTGAGACGGGGTCTCTGTCACCCAGACTAGAGTGCAGTGGTGCAATCATAGCTCACTGCAGCCTCAACCTCCTGAGCTCAGACGATCTTCCTCCTGTCAGCCTGCTGAGTAGCTGGGACTACAGGTGCACGCCACCATGCCTGGCTAATTACTTTTTTAAATTTTTGAAGAGACAAGGTCTTGCTATGTTGCCCAGGCTGGTCTCAAACTCCTGGGCTCAAGCAATCCTCCCACCTTGGCCTCCCAACCAAAGTGCTAGGGTTACAGATGTGAGCCATTGCACCCGGCCCCCACAATTTTTACATAAATTTTCTAGTAATCAGCTCATAAACTGATTTTGAAAGTGTCTTATACCCAGATTATATGTGAAATGAGAATTTTTCATAACTGCACGGTTTGTCCAATACTCAAAAGCACTGACTGACTGCAAATGAATCAGTGAAGTTGCTGTCATTGTTTTCTTAACTGTTAAAATGGCTTTTCCAATCTTGGTTTTTTTTTTTTTATTTTTATTTTATTTTATTTTATTTTTTTTATTTTATTTTATTTTTATTTTTTTTTATTTTTATTTTTTTATTATACTTTAAGTTCTAGGGTACATGTGCATAACGTGCAGGTTACATATGTATACATGTGCCATGTTGGTGTGCTGCACCCATCAACTCGTCAGCACCCATCAATTCATCATTTATATCAGGTATAACTCCCCAATGCAATCCCTCCCCCCTCCCCCCTCCCCATGATAGGCCCCAGTGTGTGATGTTTCCCTTCCCGAGTCCAAGTGAGCTCATTGTTCAGTTCCCACCTATGAGTGAGAACATGCGGTGTTTGGTTTTCTCTTCTTGTGATAGTTTGCTAAGAATGATGGTTTCCAGCTGCATCCATGTCCCTACAAAGGACGCAAACTCATCCTTTTTTATGGCTGCATAGTATTCCATGGTGTATATGTGCCACATTTTCTTGATCCAGTCTGTCACTGATGGACATTTTATCTTGGTTTTTTTATTCACAGGTTCTATATAGTAAGAAATATTGTTACTTCAGGCCGGGCGCGGTGGCTCAAGCCTGTAATCCCAGCACTTTGGGAGGCCGAGACGGGCGGATCACGAGGTCAGGAGATTGAGACCATCCTGGCTAACATGGTGAAACCCCGTCTCTACTAAAAAATACAAAAATCTAGCCGGGCGAGGTGGCGGGCGCCTGTAGTCCCAGCTACTCGGGAGGCTGAGGCAGGAGAATGGCGTAAACCCGGGAGGCGGAGCTTGCAGTGAGCTGAGATCCGGCCACTGCACTCCAGCCCGGGCGACAGAGCGAGACTCCGTCTCAAAAAAAAAAAAAAAAAAAAAAAAGAAATATTGTTACTTCAAATCTAGTATATTTTAGGTGATTCTTACGTAAAACAAATATAATAAGTTATTTTAAAAATCAGTTCTATTGAGGCATAATTCATACACAATAAACTGTGCCTATTTAAAGTGTATAATTTGACGAGATTTGGCATATGTACAGACCCATAAAACCATGGCTATGATCAGGACAATGAATATTTCTGCCATCCCCCCAAATAGTTCATATCTTCTTACTTCTCCCCACTCCTCATCCTATGTAACTGATCTTTCTGTCACTTAGTTTACATTTTCTAGAATTTTATAAAAAATTAAACCACATATATGTACTCTTTTTTGGACAGCTTCTCTTAAAATAATTATTTTGGACATTTAACTGCTGTTGCACGTATCAATAGTTCATTTCTATCGCTGAGTAGCATTTTATTATATGCATATACCAAAATTTGTTTAGTCTTTCTCCTGTTGATCAACATTTAGATTGTATAGTTTTGATGTATTACAAATAGAGATGCTATTAAGATTCACATAGAAGTCTTTGTATGGATATATGTTTTATATTTTGGGGGGTAAATACATAGAAGTGGAATGACTGGTACACATAGTAGGTGGATATTTAACTTCTTAAAAAATTATCAGTTTTCCAAAGTAGTTATATATTAATTGCAGGCATACCTAATTTTATTGCACTTCACAGACAACTTCATTCCTTACAAATTGAAGGCTGTGGCAACCCTGCATTAAGCAAGTCTGTCAACGCTATTTTACCAACAGCATGTGCTCACTTTGTGTCTGTGTCATTTTGGTGATTCTCTATTTCAAACTTTATTATTATTCTTATATCTCTTATGGTGATCTGTGATCAGTGATTTCTGATGTTCCATACTATTATAATTGTTTTGGGGCTCCACAAACTGCACCCACATACGTACAGTGGCAAACTTACTACATAAATGTCATATGTCCCTGACTGCTCCATCGACCAGCTGTTCCTGTCTGTCTCCCTGTTCTCAGGCCTCCCTATTCCCTAAGACTCAACAATCTTGAAATTAGGCCAATTAATGACCTTACACTGGCCTCCAAGTGTTCAAGGGAAAGGAAGAGTCACCAGTTTCTCACTTTAACACAAAAGCTAGAAAGGATTAAGTTTAATGAGAAAGACAAGTTGAAAACTGAGATAGGCTGAAAGCTAGGCCTCTTTCTCCAAACAGTTAGCAAAGTTGTGAATACAAGGGAAAAGTTCTTGAAGGAAATTAAAAAGTAACTAGTGAACCCATGAATGATAAGAAAGCAAAACAGCTTTATTACTGATAGGGAGAAAGCTTGAGTGGTCTGAATAGAAGATCAAAGCAGCCATAACATTCCTTTAAGCCAAGCCTAATTCAAAATAAGGCCCTAACTCTTTTTAATGTTAGGAAGGCTGAAAGAGGAAAGGAAGCTACAGAAGAAAAGTTTGAAGCTAGCAGAGATTGCTTCAGAAGGGTTAAGGACAGAAGTCATCTCTATAAAAGTGTGAGGTGAAGGGGTTTTAAAATGGCAGTATATCTCTATCATGCCTACCTTTGAAGAAAAAAATGGAAAAAAATAAATAAACTAGTAGCATAGGAGCAAGTTGGCCTCACTCCCTCAACAGAAAACCAAAAACAAATACACAGTGCCAAGATTTTTACCAGTAACAATCCAGAACTCACATATGAGGATGAGACAGATCCCAGGACCACAGAGAAGTGAAAAAACTTCAAGCAGATGATAGGAGAATCAGACTTCCACATCCACAACGTCCTTCCTGACAATTCTGCCCTGCAACAAGCTTGCAAAAAGCCTCCCCCCAGCTCACAATTTCTACACTGGAAAAAAATGAGATGGAGGTGGAAGTGTTAGTCTGTTTTTGCCTCTCTATAAATAAATACTTGAGACTGGGTAATTTATAAATAAAAGAGATTTAGTTGGCTCATGGTTCTGCAGACTGTACAGGAAGCTGGTGCCAGCATCTGCTTCTGGTGAGGGCTTCAGAAAGCTTATAATCGTGGTGGAAGGCCAAGGAGAACCAGCATCATATGGTGAGAACAGGAGCAAGAAAGGGAGTTGGTGCCACACTCTTTTAAAACAATCAGATCTCCTGTGAACTCAGAGTGAGAACTCACTTATCACCAAGGGGATGACACCAAGCCATTCCTGAGGAATCCACCCCCATGATCCAAACACCTCCCACCAGGCTCCACCTCCAACACTGGGGATTATGTTTCAACATGAAATTTGGAGGGAAAAAACATCCAAACCATATCAGTCAGCTTTCCCATCATCTTGGATTCCCTCGCAAGAGACCTGTACCTGCCTGAACACACAGGAAGCATCATGACTGCCTGAAGGTATAAATATCCCTGAGGACAAGCAGAGACAAACTAGGGAGGTAGGACTACCATCCCCAGCAATGGAAACTCTGCTCTGTAACTCAGCCAAAGGAGACGCCACATCAGAGTGGCTGTTCCGCAGCAGCAGCATGCTGTAGGAGGTATGTTCCACAGGTCCTTTGGGCACAAACCACTACCAGCCTTCCCATATTGCCAGAATAATCCTTTTGGGAAGTCCCCCATTCAAAACAGGCAGCACTCTAATAATTTACTAGAGCAGAGGAGAACCTGGGATTAAGAAACCACATAGACACAAAAAGGAGGCATCGACCTAATAGTAAAGATTTGCTAAGAACAAGGTGAAGTAGGAAGTGCTGGTGGAGAAGCTGCAGCAAGTTATCTAGAAGATCTAGAACAAGCTTGTCCAACTCGTGGGCCATAGGCTGCATGTGGCCCAGGATGGCTTTGAATGAGATGCAATAAAAATTTGTAAATTGTCTTAAAACATGAAGAGAGTTTTTTGCAATTTTTTTTTTTTTTTTTGAGATGAGTCTCGCTCTGTCGCCCAGACTGGAGTGCAGTAGCGTGATCTCGGCTCACTGCAAGCTCCGCCTCCTGGGTTCACGCCATTCTCCTGCTTCAGCCTCCCGAGTAGCTGGGACTATAGGCGCCGGCCACCACTTCTGGCGAATTTTTTATATTTTTAGGAGAGACGAGGTTTCACCATGTTAGCCAGATGGTCTCGATCTCCTGACCTCGTGATCTGCCCGCCTCGGCCTCCCAAAGTGTTGGGATTACAGGCCTGAGCCACCGTGCCCGGCCTGCAATATTTTTTTTTAAGCTCGTCAGCTATTGTTAGTGTAGTGTATTCTATGTGAGGTCCAAGACAATTATTGTTCTCCCAATGTGACCCAGGAAAGCCAAAAGACTGAATACCCCCATCTAGAACATAAGGGATGAAGGTGGCTACACTAAACAATAGATTTTTCCATGTAGATTAACAGCCTTCTATTGGAAGATGATGCCACCTTGGACTTTCATAGCTAGAGAAAAAATGCCTGGCTTCAAAGTTTCAAGGAACAGAATAACTCTATTAGCAGCTAATGCAGCTGGTGACTTCAAGTTGAAGCCAATGCTTATTTACCATTCTGAAAATCCTAGGGCCCTGAATTACGCTAAACCTACTCTGCCTGTGCTCTGCCTGTGGAACAACAAAGCCTGGATGACAGTACCTCTGTTTAGAGCATAATTTACTGCATGCTTTAAGCCCTCTGTTGAGATCCACTGCTCAGAAAAAAAGATTCTTTCAAAATATTACTTATCATTGCCAATATACCTGGTCACCCAAGAGCTCTGACGGAGAGTTATGGTTTTTTTCATGCTTGCTAACACAACATCCATTCTGCAGTCCATGAACCAAGCAGTCATTCTGACTTTCAAGCCTTATTGCTTCAGAAATACATTTCATAAGGCATTAGCAGCTAAGTGATTCTTCTGATGGATCTCAGCAAAACAAACTGAGAACTTTCTGGAAAGGATTTATCATTCTAGATGCCATAAGAACATTCTTGATTTAAGGGAGAAGGTCAAAATAGCAACTTCAACAGGAGTTTGGAAGGAATTGATTTCAACCTTCATGGATGACACTGAGGGGTTTACAACTTCAGTGGAAGAAGTAACGGCACATGTGGTAGAAATAGCAAGAGAACAACAATTAGAAGTGGAGCCTAAAGATGTCTCTGAATGGCTGCAATCTCATGATAAAACTTGGATGGTTGAAGAGCTGCTTCTCGTGGATGAGGAATAAAATTGGTTTTTTGAAATGGAATCTATTCCTGGTGAAGATACTGTGCATATTGTTGAAATGACAACAAAGGACTTAGAAGAGTATATCAACTTAGTTGATTAAGCAATAGCAGGACTTGAGAGGATTGACTCCAATTTTGAAAGAAGTTCTACTGTGAGTAAAATGCTACCAAACTGCATCACATGCTACAGAGAAATCTTTTGTGAAAAGAAAAGTCTATCAGTGAGGCAAAGTTCATTGTTGTCCTATTTTAAGAAATTGCCACAGCCCTGTCAGCATTCAGCAACCACCATCCTGATAAGTCAGCAGCCATCAACACCTACATGAGACTCTCCACCTGCATGGAAGTTATAACTTGGCTAAAGCCTCAGATTATTATTAGCACTTAGCAATAGTATTTTAAAGTAAAGGTATGCATATATTGTTTTTTTACACTACAATATAGTGTAAACAATTTTATAAGCACTGGGAAGCCAAAACGTTTCTGTGACCCACTTTATTGTGATAGTCACTTTACTGTGGTATTCACTTTATTGTGTGGTGGTCTGGAATTGAACCTGCAGCATCTCTGAGGATATGCCTGTACCAGCAGTGTGAAGTGCATTTTCTCCACATTGTTGTCAACACTTGGAATAATCCTTTTCATTGTAGTCATTCTAGTGGCTGTATAGTAGTATCTCATTGTGGTTTTAATTTGCTCTTCACTAGTGTCTAATGAAGTTGAGCATCTTTTTGTACAATTACTTGCCAATCATAAAACTTCCTTGGTAAAGTGAATGTTCAAATATTTTGCTCATTTTTAAATTGGATTTTTCTTCTTACTGCTGAGTTTTAAGGGATTTTTATATATTCTAGATATATACCTTGGTCAAATACATAATTTGCATTTTAGGAAGTAAAATTATTTTAGATAACTATGCTTTGTTAATATAATACATAATCTATCTGTATTTTAAATTTTCCTTATTAATAAGGGGAAGCATTATCTCCATAATCCTCAGCTACCAAGTTTTCCCATGCCTAATAAGATAGCCAGCTGGCATATGAAAAATAGGTAAGGAGAATAAAAGTAGAAAACATATTGATTTTCTCAACATCCTTCTAATACCTCCTGATTTTAGGAGTCTCTTAGCAAACTACTAATAGTAGGAGATAAGAGACTAGATAGTATATGTGATAATTAGTCTTCCTCCTTTTTTCTGTTAAGCAAACTTAATAAATAAGCAGTAAGAACATTATTAATAAAACTTCCTGTACTTTTAAAAAATTAGATTTATTTTATCTCTCAGACTAAGACCCTGTTGTTTACATGACTGTTTTCCTTATCAGACTAAAGGAAAACATCAGTGCCTAGTGTATAATTCTATTCTTATTTCCTTCATTCTCTCCATTTCCTTTAGTCCCTATTCATCGTCTTCTTCAATCCTCTCTTCTACCCTCCCCAGCATCTGACATGTATAATTGCTTAATTTGGTGATTCCAAATAAGTTTTGGCTACAGACTTTTTGGTGATCCTATAGATAGCCTATCATGTTTTTTACTTCAAAGACAACAAAATGAAAGTAATAATACAATTCTTCCCAGAACTTACAGGAAGAAGAGCAGAGTCTTTAATGAGTGAAAAAGTGAAATCTTTTTCTATAGTATCCAACAAAATTAGCACTCTCTGCCAGAATAAAGCAAACACACTAATTTTTAAATAATATTCACTATTTAATACTTTAGTGTACCCAGCAATGAATGAACCACAGAGAACAATCTCTTCCAAACAAGAGTGAATCTAGGTAAATTCTGTGGCTAAATAACTATCCCCCCCCGAAAAAGTAATACATTTGCAGAAAACAGTGTACAAAATCAAGTCTACTCATTTTAAACCATGGGAAAAAACACATTTCCACGTATCTCTTTAAAACCTTTTAATATATCTAAAAATTTTCACATACTTTTATGATTTTATGGGATATATGACTGCCCAGGGAATGCTACAGTGTCAGACACAAATTTAAAAATAACTCTTCCATAAGTACTGCTAGAACTGAGATGTACAGGAGATTATACAGGCAATCTTTACATAATATCATTAGGATACAGACAACCCTAGGGCTGTAAGTATCCCATGAAGGTAAATATGAGACGATTAATTATATTCCCCATATTAGATTGGTTCTCATCAGACACCTAATACTAAGCTTATTTTGACACTGTTTTTAAAAAGATCCAGTATTAAAAGAATAAACTTCCTCTAGGTAGAAAAAATAGGAATTCTGACCTATTAAAGATGATGTATACTGATAAAACGCAGTCTTGTTCCCAAATATGCAATAAACCATTACTCTAATGTATGAACACTAATGAAATAATCACCTATTATAATTGTGTATATATTGAAATTTTCAGTTCAACTCTTTTGGTATAAGGGAAAATAAAATGATTGGCTTCAAATCCATTTTTAGTAATGTAAAATATGTGAGCTTTATTATATGTTAAAGAAAATAAAGATAATATGACCCCAAATTTATTTTTCAAAGTTACAATAAAATATTTTTAAACATATACAAAATTACAAATAACCGGTGCTTTTTTCAGTAAAGGTACTCGATATACTATTTAAATACAGGATAAAACAAAGATACGTTTAATGATTTTCATCTCATTTTAAAGTCACCTTATTGAACGATACATCATGAAATCTATAGTTGTACATCTAGGAAATTTACCAATGGAGCTCTCTTCCACCGGTGTGTATATTTTAATTTGTCTCATATGGGTGTCTCTTCCATTTTGGTGATTGGCTAGAACAGCAATCTGTATCATGAATGTACGAGTTGGCTTCTTATGATTGTCAGTTAAGGGAACATGAATCCAGCCACTTGGTTCTACCAATTCAAGTTGCTGCCAAGGGAAAAAAATACCAGATTATGCTTTTATTCAATGAATATAATTTATAATAATGAATTCATTCTGTAATAAAATCAACTTATAATTAACATTTTGCTCAACGAAAGAATGATAATATGACAATAATCACTACCAGTTATTGGTCACTTTTACCATGGTCTACTTATAGTTGCTAAGCACTTTACAGGTACCATCTTAGTAGACAAAATAAAAATAGATGTACTTCGTGTTTACAGAACTTGTACAACTTATACAACTTGTACTCTCTGCCAGAATAAAGCAAACATACTAGAAAGCACATGTCTCACAACTTTTAAAAATACATGAAACACAGATGGCTGATTACACACAGGTAGTATGTGTCTCCTCCATGAAGAGAAACCAGAATAGTAAGTAGATATTCATATTTTGAACCGATAACCTAGGAAAGAAGGCTAGGATTCATCAGAGAAGAGATGGGAAGTACCAGAAGTAAGTAAGGAGAGGGTTCGAGGTAGCTTGCCCAGCCAGGGAACTCACTGAGAGCCAGGAGGGGCTCCTGGATATGGGGAAACAACATGAGAGATATGGAGATACCCCCAGGGCTCTACACTTTGAAACAGGCTTGGGATCTTAGTGATGAGAGAAACCCTCTACCAACTAGGGCCTTGGGCCTGACATAATGAGCTGTCTACAGACTGTAAAGAGACGTTACTCCAGAAAGGAACCTCAGAATCCCAAAGGCATCCCACAGATCCTGGAGCAACCTCAGCTGGGCGCCACTTGGAGAATCTAGATACTGGAGATCTAGAGACATGGCTGCTGCTGCTGTGCTGCTCTAAGGAGGGAGAAGGAAGACTGGGAGCTCCCATGTATCCCTGGGAAGGTCCCAACTGACCTGCTGCAGGCTGTTGCTGAGACAGACATGAGAAGACCACACTCCCCACAGCTTCTTGCCCATGCTGCTTGCCTGGGAGGAACCCACTCTCTTTGGTTCCCAGCCTAAGGTGCCATCTTGAGAGGTTAACACTGGGCTGTACCCTGACCTCGGGTTAAGATCGGGCTGACATAGCTGCAGCTGCTAACCAGTCAAGGAGAAACAGGGAAACCAGGCCCTCCTATGCAGATCTAGAACAATACTCACACCCTGCAATGGGCTGCTGTGAAACTGAGCTGAGTGGACTATACTCCATATTGCTTCGTGCCCATGCTGCCTGCCTGGGAGGGGCCCTGCCCTCCCTGGCTGCAGTTCTAAGGTGCAGAGCTGTGCCCCAGCCTCAGGCTGAGTAATAGGCATGGTGGCTACAGCTGCCACTCAGTCAGGGGACAGACAGAAGAGACCAAGCTCTCCTAAGAAAACTTAGCAGAAGACCCTCTGCCCTGCCATGGGTGGCTGTGGGACTGAGGACTAGCCTGGCCAACCCACTGCAGCTTCCAGCAACACCAACATGGGCAGCAGGGTTGTTCTACCATTGTTACTGCCATCACCCACACCATACCAGCTGAACATGAGCCTGAGGACCCAAACACCTGGCCAACCCTCCCCACTAGTAGCTTCTAAGCAAGCCACCTGGAGGCCCAAGAATCAGCCCTCCAGGACTCACTAACAGTAGAACAAAGGTAAGTTGCTTTGGGGCCTAAACATAGGCACACATACCATAATGTGGCCACCACTAGGGCCCAAAGACTGGCTCAGGTGGCATCCAAGGCTTCAGCTAAACTTCACTACAATATCAACTAATAACTGAATCCTAAGCCACCAAGGAAATCACAGATATCACTGACCTTGTGTACTGACGCAGAATTCATACAAAGATCACACTACCACAGGCACCCAAAATACAAGTCAAAGTATTTTAATCAGTAACACCCATACATCTTCAGAAAAATATTTTTCCCTACAAAAGCAACTTCAAATAGTTGGAACAAGTGACTGCTAAATCAGATGTGGCGACATTAATGGAAGGACACAGGAAACATGAAAAAGCAGGGAAAAAAATCACATCTCCAAGGGACCACAATTGTCCAGCAATACACAGTCAAAAAGAATTTCTCAATTCAAAACTTAGGACAAGAAAGAAAAGAAAGAAAAGAAAGAAAAGAAAAGAAAAGAAAGAAAGAAAGAAAGAAAGAAAGAAAGAAAGAAAGAAAGAAA
>NC_045436.1:44786404-44858866 GCF_002776525.5 Piliocolobus tephrosceles | reverse complement strand
AAAGAAAGAAAGAAAGAAAGAAAGAAAGAAAGAAAGAAAGAAAGAAAGAAAGAAAGAGGAAGGAAGGAAGGAAGGAAGGAAGGAAGGAAGGAAGGAAGGAAGGAAGGAAGGAAGGAAGGAAGGAAAGAAAGAAAGAATTTTAAATTAAAAAGAAAAATCCACAAAATACCAAATAAATAATTTAAAATATTGATTAAAACTCAATAAGATGAAGGAGAAATCTGAAAACCAATACAAATAAATCAGTAAATCAATTCAGGATATGAATGAGAAATTTATCAAGGAGATCGATATCTCTTTTAAAAAAAAACAGCAGAAATTCTGGAAACAAAAAATTCATTGAAGAAAATAAAAAATACATTTGAAAGCTTTAATAATAGAGAAGAGTAAACAGAAGAAAGAATCTCAGAACTTGATGATATATCTTTTGAAAGAATCCAGTCAGACAAAAATAAGGGAAAAAAATTTAAAAGAATGAACAAAGCCTTCAAAATGTCTGGGACTACATAAAGCTACTGAACTTACAAATTATTGGTATTCCCAAGGGGGAAGAGAGATCAAAAAGTTTAGAAAGCCTGCTTAAGGAAATAATCAAGCAAACTTCCCCAGTCTATTAAGACAAAGGAGGGCCAGTGACTCCTAGGAAAATACATTGCAAAAAGGACTTCACCATGGCATATTATATTCAGAATATCTAAAATCAAAGCAAAATAAAGAATTTTAAAATTAATAAGAGAAAAATATCTAGTCGCCAGTAAAGAAAACCCCATCACACTAACAGCAAAGTTTTCAACACAAATGTTACAGACTAGAAGAGAGCAGCATGGCAATTTCAAAGTGCTGAAAGTTAAACAAACAAACAAACAAACAAAGTGGAAAACCTGTCAGCCAAGATTTTTATGTTCTGTCAGAATAGTTTTATAAATGAAGGAAAAATAAAGTCTTTCCCAGAGAAGCAAATGCTGAGGGGATCTGTCACCAATTAGATGGGTCATACAGGAAATGCTCAAAAGGGTCTTAAACATGGAAACAAAAGGTTGGAATTCACCATCACAAAAACATACAGAAATGTAAAACTCACTGTTCTTATAAAACAATCATACTAAGGAGGAAAAGAAAGGAATCAAATAGAAACAGTGACAGACTGGATTAATAAAATGTGGCACATATACACCATGGAATATTATGCAGCCATAAAAAAAGATGAGTTTGCATCCTTTGTAGGGACATGGATGCAGCTGGAAACCATCATTCTTAGCAAACTATCACAAGAACAGAAAACCAAACACCGCATGTTCTCACTCATAGGTGGGAACTGAACAATGACATCACTTGGACTCGGGAAGGGGAACATCACACATCCGGGCCTATCATGGGGAGGGGGGAGGGGGGAGGGATTGCATTGGGAGTTATACCTGATATAAATGACTAATTGATGGGTGCTGACGAGTTGATGGGTGCAGCACACCAACACGGCACAAGTATACATATGTAACAAACCTGCACGTTATGCACATGTACCCTAGAACTTAAAGTATAATAAAAAAAAAAAAAAGAAATGTAAAACTCACTGTTCTTATAAAACAATCATACTAAGGAGGAAAAGCAAGGAATCAAATGGAAACACAACAGAATTTCATCAAGTCACAGACACAAAAAGAGAAAAAGCAATAAAGATATCTGTAAAACAAATTGAAACCAATTAACAATATGACAGAAACAAAGCCTCACATGTCAATATTAATCTCGAATGTAAATGGATCAAATGCTCCACTTAAAAGATTTGTGAAATGGATTAAGAAAACACACACATAATCCAAATACATGCTGCCTACAAGAAACTCACCATACTCATAAAGACACATAGTCTGAAAATAATGGGGTGAAAAAGATATTCCATGCAAATGAAAACCAAAAGTGAGCAGGAGTAGTTATACTTACATACATCAGATAAAACATACTTCAAATAAAAAAAAAGTTTTAAAAAGACAAAGGAGATCATTATATAATGACAAAGGGAGTCAATTTGGCCAATGAATATAACAATTGTAAATATATATATATATATACACACACACACACACTAAATATCAGAGCACTCAAATTCACCAAACAAATATTACTATACCTAAAGAAAGAGACAGATAGCAATATCATAATAGTGGGTGACTTTAACATCCCACTCACAGCCCTAGACAGGTCATCGAGATAGAAAATTAACAAAGAAACATTGGATTCACATTGGACTTTAGATCAAATGGACTTAACAGATACAGACTACAACTTAGACCACAAAACAAGTCTTAACAAATTTTTAAATATCAAAATCATATATAGTATCTTCTCAAACCACAGTGGAATAAAGCTAGAAATCAACACCAAGAACTTCAGAAACTATACAAATACATGAAAATTAAACAACATGCTTCTGAACAATCGTTGGGTCAATGAAGAAATTAAGATGGAAGGTAAAAATGTTTTTGAAATAAAAAATGAAAGGACAACATATACAGCAAAAGCAGCGCTAATGGGGAGTTTACAGCATTAAATGCCTATATCAAAAAAGTAAAAAGATTCCAAATTAACAATCTAACATCACATCTTAAGGGAAAAAGATACAAAGAAAAAAATTAAAAGACCAGAAAAAAATATGAAGAATCAATAAAATGAAAAGTTGGTTTTTTGAAAAGATAAACAAAATTGATAAACCACTAGCTATACTAACCAAGAAGACAGAAAATCCAAATATGTACAATCATAAATGAAAAAGGAGGAAGAATGGATTAAGAAAAACCTGATATCAGAGAAATACAAAAGATCAAAGATTATTATAAAAAACTATATGCTCACAAACTAGAAGACCTAGAGTAAACTGATAAATTCTTGGAAACATACTACCTCCCAATATTGAACCAGCAAGAAAACAGACTGAACAGACCAATAATAAGTAGTAAGATAGAAACAGTAACAAAAAATCTCCCAATAAAAAATAACTCAAGACCAGATGAATTCACAATTGAATTCTACCAAACATACAAAGAAAAACTAACACCAGTCCTCCTGAAACTATTCCAAAACATCAAGGAGGAGAGAATTCTCTCTAACTCATTCTATGAAGCCAGTATCTCCCTGATACCAAAACCAGACAAGAACACAACAACAAATACTACAGACCGATATCTATGATGAAAAGAGATGCAAAACTCCTCAACAAAATACTAGCAAATCAAATCCCATAGCACATCAAAAAGATAACAGAACAGGATCAGGTGGGATTTATCCCAAGGATGCAAGGATGGTTCTACATAAGCAAATCAATAAACATGATACAACACATAAATAAAAATAAAGACAAAAAACAAATGATCATCTCAATAGACACATAAAAAGCATTTGATAAAATTCAGTATCACTTCAGTACAAAAATCTTAAACAAACTAGGTGTAGAAGGAACGTACCTCAACATAATAAAGGTCATACATGACAAACCCACAGCCAAGGCTGGGTGCAGTGGCTCATGCCTGTAATCCTAGCACTTTGGGAGGCTGAGGAGGGCAGATCACCTGAGGACAGGAGTTCAAGACCAGTCTAGCCAACATGGTGAAACTCCACTATACTTAAAAAAAAAAAAAATATATATATATATATATATACACACACACACACACACTCATATATATATGTGTAGTAGTACATATACCTGGGTGTGGTGGTACATACCTGTAGTCTCAACTACTTGGAAGGCTGAGGCAGGAGAACTACTTGAACCTGGGAGGCAGAGGTTGCAGTGAGCCAAGATAGCATCACTGCATTCCAGCCTGGGTGACAGAGTGAGACTGTGTCTTAAAAGAAAAAAACAAACAGCTCTTTCCCTCCCAGCGGGCGGCTGTGGTGGCTGCGGCGACTGCGGCCTGTGCAGCAATGGCCAAGATCAAGGCTCGAGATCTTCGCGGGAAGAAGGAGCTGCTGAAACAGCTGGACGACCTGAAGGTGGAGCTGTTCCAGCTGCACGTCGCCAAAGTGACAGGCGGTGGGGCCTCCAAGCTCTCTAAGGTCCAAGTCGTCCGCAAATCCATTGCCCGTGTTCTCACAGTTATTAACCAGACTCAGAAGGAAAACCTCAGGAAATTCTACAACCAGCAAGAAGTACATGCCCCTGGACCTGCGGCCTAAGAAGACACACGCCATGCGCCACCGGCTCAACAAGCATGAGGAGAACCTGAAGACCAAGAAGCAGCAGCGGAAGGAGCGGCTGTCCCCGCTGTGGTAGCAGGCGTCAAGGCCTGAGTCAATAAAGCACAGCTGACTGAGAAAAAAAAAAAAGAAAAGAAAAAACAAACAAACCAAAATGAACAACTACAACAACAACAAAAAATAACAAAACCCACAGCCATCAGATTTAATACGGAGGAGTTGAAAGCATTCCAAGTACTGCAACATGAAAAAGATGCTAACTTTCACCACTCATATTCAAAGTAGTACCAGGTGTCCTTGTCAGAGCAATCAGCAGGCAAGAGAAAAAAAAAAAAAAAAAAAAAAAAACCAGCATCCAGTTGGAAAAGAGAAAGTCAAATTATCCTTTTTTGCTAATGATGTGATCTATCTAGAACACCCTAAAGACTCCACCAAAAGACTCTCGGATTTGACAAATGAATTCAGAAACGTTTTAAGGTAAGAAACTAATATAGAGAAATGAGCAGCATTTTCATATAACAATAATGATCTAGCCAAGGACCAAATAAAGAAGGTAATCTCATTTCCAATAGCTACCAGAAAAAAAAAAAAAAAAAAAAAAACTTAGAAATATACTGAACCAAGGAGGTAAACAATCTCTAATCTCTATAAGGAAAATTACAAAACACTGATGAAAGAAATTGCAGATGACACAAACAAATGGAAAAACATCCCAAGCTCCTAAATTGGAAGAATCAACATTGCTAAAATGATGATATTGCCCAAGGCAATCTACAGTTTCAATGCAATCCCTATTAAATTATCAACATTCTTTTCCCCAGAATTAAAAAAGAAAATTCTAAAATTCATATAGAACCAAAAAAGGCCCCAAATAGCCAAAGTAAATTTAAGAATACAGAATAAAGTTGGAGGTATCAAATTACTTGATTTCAAATTACACTATAAAGCTATAGTAACCAAAACAGCATGGTACTAGTATAAAAATAGACAGGCCAGAAGTGGTGGCTTATGCCTGTAATTACAGCAGTTTGGGAGGCCGAGGTGGGCGGATCACGAGGTCAGGAGTTTGAGACCACCATGGCCAACATGGTGAAACCCCGTCTTTACTAAAGATACAAAAAAATTAGCTAGGTGTGGTGGTGCGCACCTATAGAACCAGCTACTTGGGAGGCTGAGGCAAGAGAATCGCTTTAACCGAGGGGGTGGAGGTTGCAGTGAGCTGAGATGGTGCCATTGCACTCCAGCCTGGGCAACAGGGTGAGACTCCATCTCAAAAAAAAAAAAGACACATAGGTCAATGGAACAGAGTAGAGAACCCAGTGATAAAACCACATACCTACATCCAACTGATCTTTGACAAAGCATACAAAAACATAAATTGGAAAATGGGTACCCTATTGAATAAATAGTGCTGGGAAAATTGGAGGCTTTATTTATTATTCTGCTATATGCAGAATAATAAAATTAGACCCATTTCTCTCACCATATACAAAAATTAACTGAAGATAGATTAGCGATTTCAAGGCAAGACCTTACATTGCAGACCGACACCTCACATCTCACATGGCAGGGTATACCCCTGAGATGAAGCTTCCAGAGCAAGAATCAGCAACACTCGCTGTTCAGCAATATTCTATCTTCTGCAGCCTCCACTGCTGATACCCAGGCAAACAGGGTCTGGAGTGGACCTCAAGCAATCGCCAACAGACCTACAGCTGAGGGTCCTGAGTGATAGAAGGAAAACTAACAAAAAGAAAGGACACCCACACCAAAACCCCATCAGTTCGTCACCGTCATCAAAGACCAAAGGCAGATAAAACCACAAAGATAGGGAAAAAGCAGTGCAGAAAAGCTAGAAATTCAAAAAATCAGAGTGCATCTCCCCCTCCAAAGGAACGCAGCTCACTGCCAGCAACAGAACAAAGCTGGACGGAGAATGACTTTGATGAGTTGAGAGAAGAAGGTTTCAGTCGATCAAACTTCTCAGAGCTAAAGGAGGAACTACATAACCAGCGCAAAGAAATTAAAAACCTTGAAAAAAGAATGGATGAATGGATAACTGGAATAATCAATGCAGAGAAGACCTTAAAAAAACTGATAGAGATGAAAACCATAACACGAGAAATACATGACAAATGCACAAGCTTCAGTAACTGACTCAAACAGCTAGAAGAAAGAGTGTCAGTGATTGAAGATCAAATGAATGAAATGTAGTGAGAACAGAAGTGTGGAGAAAAAAGAGTAAAATGAAATGAACAAAGCCTCCAAGAAATATGGGATTATGTGAAAAGATCAAACCTACGTCTGATTGGTGTGCCTGAAAGTGACAGGGAAAATGGAATCAAGTTAGAAAACACTCTACAGGATATCATTCAGGAGAAATTCCCCAACCTAGCAAGGCAAGCCAACATCCAAATTCAGGAAATACAGAGAACGCCATAAAGATACTCCTCGAGAAGAGCAACTCCAAGACACATAATTGTCAGATTGACCAAAGTTAAAATGAAGGAAAAAATGTTAAGGGCAGCCAGAGAGAAAGGTCGGGTTACACACAAAGGGAAGCCCATCAGACTAACAGCAGATCTCTCGGCAGAAACACTCCAAGCCAGAAGAGAGTGGGGGCCAATATTCAACATTCTTAAAAAAAGAATTTTCAACTCAGAATTTCATATCCAGCCAAATTAAGTTTCATAAGTGAAGGAGAAATAAAATCCTTTACAGACAAGCAAATGCTTAGAGATTTTGTCACCACCAGGCCTGCCCTACAAGAGATCCTGAAGGAAGCACTAAACATGGAAAGGAACAACAGGTACCAGCCATTGCAAAGACACGTCAAAATGTAAAGTCCATCGATGCTAGGAAGAAACTGCATCAACAAGCGAGCAAAATTTCCAGCTAATATCATAATGACAGGATCAAGTACACACATAACAATATTAACCTTAAATGTAGATGGACTACATGGTCCAATTAAAAGACACAGACTGGCAAATTGGATAAAGAGTCAAGACCCATCAGTTTGCTGTATTCAGGAGACCATCTCACATGCAGAGACACACATAGGCTCAAAATAAAGGGATGGAGGAAGATATACCAAGCAAATGGAAAACAAAAAAAAAAAGCAAGGGTTGCAATCCTAGTCTCTGATAAACCATCAAAGATCAAAAGAGACAACGATGGCCACTACATAATGGTAAAGGGATCAATTCATCAGGAAGAGCTAACTATCCTAAATATATAAGCACCCAATACACGAACACCCAGATTCATAAGGCAAGTCCTTAGAGACTTACAAAGAGACTAAGACTCCCATACAATAATAAGGGGAGACTTTAACACCCCACTGTCAACATTAGACAGATCAACGAGACAGAAAGTTAACAAGGATATCCAGGAATTGAACTCAACTCTGCGCCAAGCAGACCTAATACGCATCTACAGAACTCTCCACCCCAAATGAACAGAATATACATTCTTCTCAGCACCACATCGCACTTATTCCAAAATTGACCACTTAGTTGGAAGTAAAGCACTCCTCAGTAAATGGAAAAGAACAGAAATTATAACAAACTGTCTCTCAGACCACAGTGCCATTAAACTAGAACTCAGGACTAAAAAATTCAATCAAAACCGCTCAACTACATGGAAACTAAAAAACCTGATCCTGAATGACTACTGGGTACATAACGAAATGAAGGTAGAAATAAAGATGTTCTTTGAAACTAATGAGAACAAAGACACAACATACCAGAATCTCTGGGACACATTTAAAGCAGTGTGTAGAGGGAAATTTATAGCACTAAATGCCCACAAGAGAAAGCTGGAAAGAGCTAAAATTGACACTCTAACATCACAATTAAAAGAACTAGAGAAGCAAGAGCAAACACACTCAAAAGACAGCAGAAGGCAAGAAATAACTAAAATCAGAGCAGAACTGAAGGAGATAGGGACACAAAAAACTCTCTAAAACATCAAAGAATCCAGGAGCTGGTTTTTTGAAAAGATCAACACAATTGATAGACCGCTAGCAAAACTAATAAAGAAGAAAAGAGAGAAGAATCAAATAGACGCAATAAAAAATGATAAAGGGGATATCACCACTGACCCCACAGAAATGCAAATTACCATCAGAGAATACCATAAACACCTCTATGAAATAAACTAGAAAACCTAGAAGAAATGGATAATTTCCTGGACACTTACACTCTCCAAGACTAAACCAGGAAGAAGTTGAATCTCTGAACAGACCAACAGCAGGCTCTGAAATGGAGGCAATAATTAATAGCCTACCAACCAAAAAAAGTCCAGGACCAGACGGATTCACAGCCGAATTCTACCAGAGGTACAAGGAGGAGTTGGTACCATTCCTTCTGAAACTATTCCAATCAATAGAAAAAGAGGGAATCCTCCCTAACTCATTTTATGAGGCCAACATCATGCTGATACCAAAGTCTGACAGAGATACAACAATAAAAGAGAATTTTAGACCGATATCCCTGATGAACATCAATGCAAAAATCTTCAATAAAATACAGGCAAACCAAATCCAGCAGCACATCAAAAAGTTTATCCACCATGATCAAGTGGGCTTCATCCCTGGGATGCAAGGCTGGTTCAACATATGCAAACCAATAAACGTAATCCAGGATATAAACAGAACCAAAGACAAAAACCACATGATTATCTCAATAGATGCAGAAAAGGCCTTCAACAAAATTCAACAGCACTTCATGCTAAAAAACTCTCAATAAACTAGGTATTGATGGAACATATCTCAAAATCATAAGAGCTATTTATGACAAACCCACAGTTGATATCATACTGAATGGGAAAAAACTGGAAGCATTCCCTTTGAAAACTGGCACAAGACAGGGATGCCTTCTCTGACCACTCCTGTTCAACATAGTGTTGGAAGTTCTGGCCAGGGCAGTCAAGCAAGAGAAATAAATAAAGCGTATTCAGTTAGGAAAAGAAGAAGTCAAATTGTCCCTGTCTGCAGATGACATGATTGTATATTTAGAAAACTCCATTGTCTCAGCCCAAAATCTCCTTAAGCTGATAAGCAACTTCAGCAAAGTCTCAGGATACAAAATCAATGTGCAAAAATCACAAGCATTCTTATACACCAGTAACAGACAATTATAGAGCCAAATCACGAATGAACTCCCGTTCACAATAGCTTCAAAGAGAATAAAATACCTAGGAATACAACTTACAAGGGATATAATGGACCTCTTCAAGGAGAACTACAAACCACTGCTCAGTGAAATAAAAGAGGACACAAACAAATGGAAGAACATACCATGCTCATGGATAGGAACAATCAATATTGTGAAAATAGCCATATTGCCCAAGGTAATTTATAGATTCAATGCCATCCCCATTAAGCTACCAATGACTTTCTTCACAGAATTGGAAAAAACTGCTTTAAAGTTCATAAGGAACCAAAAAAGACCCCGCATTGCCAAGATAATCCTAAGCCAAAAGAACAAAGATGGAGGCATCACGCTACCTGAATTCAAACTATACTGCAAGGCTACAGTAACCAAAACAGCATGGTACTGGTACCAAAACAGAGATACAGACCAATGGAACAGAAGAGAGCCCTCAGAAATAATACCCCACATCTACAGCCATCTGATCTTTGACAAACCTGACGAAAACAAGAAATGGGGAAAAGATTCCCTATTTAATAAATGGTGCTGGGAAAATTGGCTAGCCATAAGTAGAAAGCTGAAACTGGATCCTTTCCTTACTCCTTATACAAAAATTAATTCAAGATGGATTAGAGGCTTAAATGTTAGACCTAAAACCATAAAAACCCTAGAAGAAAACCTAGGTAATACCATTCAGGACATAGGCATGGCCAAGGACTTCATGCCTAAAACACCAAAAGCAATGGCAACAAAAGCCAAAATTGACAAATGGGATCTAATTAAACTAAAGAGCTTCTGCACAGCAAAAGAAACTACCATCAGAGTGAACAGGCAACCTACAGAATGGGAGAAAATTTTTGCAAACTACTCATCTGACAAAAGGCTAGTATCCAGAACTTATAAAGAACTCAATCAAATTTACAAGAAAAAAACAACCCCATCAAAAAGTGGGCAAAGGATATGAATAGACACTTCTCAAAAGAAGACATTCATATAGCCAACAGACACATGAAAAAATGCTCAGCATCACTGGCCATCAGAGAAATGCAAATCAAAACTACAATGAGATACCATCTCACACCAGTTAGAATGGCAATCATTAAAAAATCAGGAAACAACAGGTGCTGGAGAGGATATGCAGAAATAGAAACACTTTTACACTGTTGGTGGGACTGTAAACTAGTTCAACCATTGTGGAAGACAGGGTGGTGATTCCTCAGGGATCTAGAACTAGAAATACCATTTGACACAGCCATCCCATTACTGGGTATATACCCAAAGGATTGTATGTCATGCTGCTATAAAGACACATGTACACATATGTTTATTGCGGCACTATTCACAATAGCAAAGACTTGGAATCAACCCAAATGTCCATCAGTGACAGACTGATTAAGAAAATGTGGCACATATACACCATGGAATACTATGCAGCCATAAAAAAGGAGGAGTTCGTGTCCTTTGTAGGGACATGGATGCAGCTGGAAACCATCATTCTCAGCAAACTACCACAAGAATAGAAAACCAAATACCGCATGTTCTCACTCATAGGTGGGAACTGAACAATGAGATCACTTGGACACAGGAAGGGGAGCATCACACAACGGGTCCTATTGTGGGGAGGGGGTAGGGAGGAGGGATAGCATTAGGAGATATACCTAATGTAAATGACGAGTTAATGGGTGCAGCACACCAACATGGCACATGTATACATATGTAACAAACCTGCATGTTGTGCACATGTACCCTAGAACTTAAAGTATAAAAAAAAATAAAAATAAAAACTACAAAAATTCTATAAGAAAATATAGAAAAAACTCTTCTGGATATTGGCCTAGGCCAAGAATGTATGACTAAGTCCTCAAAAGGAAACACAATAAAAACAAAAATATACAAAGGGAACTTAGACTTAAAGAAATATAACCATACTGACTGGTCTCACTTTAGATCCAAGACAACTAATTTCAAGGGCATATTTAGCCCTGTACAAAATTCCTACTATATTCCCTTAGAAAATTTGCCTTCCCACTGTCTCTGGGATAGCTATTTTTGAGCTTCTTCTCAAATCCTAATAACTATTCTAATCTCTCTCTAAATTGATGGCATTTTATTTCACTAAGAAAACATGATAACCTAGAAAAAGAATATCATCACCTCATATGCTGTTATAAAGTAGTTAAGCTGTCCCTCTACCTTTTTGACGTCAGTCCCACCATTAACTCAATAAGTCCCATCCTTTCCTTCCCAGCCAAATACTCTATTCCCACAATAGGCATTCTCTAAGTAATTTTCTCTTCTCCACTGGATCACTGTCATCAACATATAAACATGCTGCAATATTTGTCATCTTAAAAATGAAAACTAAAGCCTTTTCTCAATCCTACATCCTGTTCCACTATTGCCCTAATTCTCTGTTCCACTTCACAGCAAAACTCCTTGAAAAGTTGTAGTTAATTTTATTTTTTACGTTTAGAGACAGGGTCTCACTCTGTCATTCAGGCTGGAGTGCAGTGGCATGATCACAGCTCACTACAGCATCAAACTCTTGGGCTCAAGCAATTCTCCCATGTTGCCCTCCCAGAGTGCTAGGATTACAAATGTGAGCCATTACACCCTGTTGAAAAACTGTAGTCAATATCTTCATTTTTCACCTGCTCTTCCAATCTGAATTTTGTCACCACCACTGAAATCAATCTTGTCAAAATAACCAGTAACCCAAACCTTGCCAAATAAATTCTCTCTAAGAACTATTTGATATAAAGAAGGTAATTATTGTAATACATATTTTCTTTAAGATGTACTTGAATAAGCCTATTCATATTTTAAATTTTAAGGCTTTAAAATTCTTACATAATATTTTAATATATAGTTTTGTACACAAATATGTGACATGGTTTACTAAAGAGAGAAGACTGTAAATGATAGAGAATATAACTGGTAACTCAGTAAAGATAAATAAATTTAAAGGCTAATCAAGTTAAGCCTTGGTAATGTTAAGCTAGATAAGACACCTGAAATTCTATGCTTAAAAATACATCCACCTTGTATACCAATCTATAGATTCAATGCAATCTCTATCAAAATTTCAATGACTTTTTTTGCAGAAATAAAAAAACCTATTCTAAAATTCATAGATTAAGGGACTCCAAATAGCAAAAACAATCTTGATAAAGATGAACAAAGCTGGAAGACTCATACTTTATTATTTTGAAACTTTCTATAATGCCAAAGTAATCAAAACAGCGTGGTACTAGCATAAAGACAGACATAAACCCAGAGAACAGAATAGAAAGACCAGAAATAACTCCCACATATACAGCCAAATGATTTCTGACAAGGGTTCCAAAAGCCATTCAATGGAAAAGGACAGTTTACTCAACAAATTGTGCTGGAAAAACAAGATATCCATATGCAACAGAATTAAGCTGGACCTCTATCTGACACCATATACAAAAATTAACCCAAAATGGATCAAAGACCTAAAGTTAAGACCTAAAACTATAAAACTCTTAAAAGAAAACACAAGCAGAAGCTTCAGGGTATTCAATTTAACAATGAATTTTTGGATATGACACCAAAAGCACAAGCAATGAAATTAAACATAGACCAAGTGGACTTCTAAAAACTAAAAATTTGTGCATCGAAAGACACTCTCAACAGAGTAAAAAGGCAACCCAGAGAATGAAAAAAAAAATCTGCAAATCATATCTCTAATAAGGAATTGATATCCAAAATATAAGAGAACTCCTACAACTCAACAACAAAAAATCTGAATCAAAAATGGGCCAAGGACTTGAACAGAAATTTTTCCATAGAAGTTAGACAAATGGCCAATAAGCACATGATGCTCAATATCACTAATCATTAGGGAAATGCAAAAGAAAACTACAATGAGATATCACCTCACACACATTAGGATGGCTATCAAAAAAAGAAAAGGAAAGAAAACAAACAAGATTTGGGAAGGATGTGGAGATACTGAAACCCTCATGCACTGTTGGTAGGAATATAAAATAGTACAGCCACTATGGAAAATAGTATGATGGTTCCTCATGTAGATGAACCTTGAGGGCATTACACTAAGTGTAATATGTTGGACAAAGGTGGAATCTAAAAAAGTGAAACTCATAGAAAGAGAGTAGAATGGTAGCTGCCAGGAGCTGGAGAGGGAGGTGAATAAGGAGATACTGGTAAAAGTGTTCAAATTTTCAGTTATAAGATGAATAAATTCTGGGGATTTAATAAATAGCATAGTGACTATAGTTAATACTGTATCAGATACTTGAAACTTGCTAAGAGAGTAGACCTTAAATGTACCCATTTCAGGTAACTATGTGAGGTGATGGAAATAGATATGATAACTAACTTGCCTGTGGTAATCATTTCACAATATCTGTGTATATCAAACCATCATATTGTATACCTTAAATGAATATGATCTTAAATGTCAATTATATCTCAATAAGGCTGAGGAAGAAAAAGTTCTAAGGAGACACAAACAATATTTTAAACACACATGTGCAATAAAGACATTAAAACTGTGAGGAAACTTTCAATTTACAAATAATAAAATAGAAATAGAATTGTCATATATCAGCCAGACACAGTGGCTCACGCATATAATCCCAGAACTTTGGGAGGCTGAGTCGGGTGGACTGTCGGAGGTGGGGAGCTCGAAGCCAGCCTGCGCAACATGGTGGAACCCCATCTCAACTAAAAATATAAAAATTATCCAGGTGTGGTGGTGGGCACCTATAATCCCAGCTACTTGGGAGGCTGAGGTAGGAGAATTGCTTGAACCCGAAAGGTGGAGGCTGCAGTGAGCCAAGATCCAGCTACTGCACTCCAGCCCAGGCAACAGAGTGAAACTCTGTCTCACAAAAAAAAAAAAAAAAAAAGAATTGTCATATTTCTAGAAATGTGACTTCTGGCCATATAAAGAACCGAAAACAGGGTCTCAAAGAGATATCTGCAGACCACGTTCACAGCAGCATTGTTCATAATAGCTAGAACATGGAAGCAAACCAAGCATCCACTGACAGTTGAATGGGTAAGCGAATTGTGGTATAAACATGTAACCAAGTATTAGCCTTAAAAAGAAAGAAATTCTGAGGTAATTGGGTCCATTCCAAGATGGCCAAATAGGAACAGCTCTGGCCTGCACCTCCCAGCGTGATCAACGCAGAAGACGGGTGATTTCCATATTTCCAACTGACGTACCTGGATCATCTCATTGGCACTGGTTGGACAGTGGGTGCAGTCCACGGAAGGCGAGCGGGGCATTGCTTCACCCGGGAAGAACAAGGGGTCGGGGGATTTCCCTTTCCTAGCCAAGGGAAGCCATGACAGATGGTACCTGGAAAAACAGGACACTCCTGCCCAAATACTGCGCTTTTCCAATGGTATTAGCAAACGATACATCAAGAGATTGTATCCTGCACCTGGATCAGCAGGTCCAACACCCACAGAGCCTTGCCGACTGCTAGCACAGCAGTCTGAGATGACCTGCGAGACAGCAGCCTGGCAGGGGGAGGTATGTCCGCCATTGCTGAGGCTTGAGCAGGTAAATAAAGTGGCTGTAGAAGCAGAATGGGGTGGAGCCAATGGCAGTTCAGCAAGGCCTGCTGCATCTTTAGGCTCCACCTCTGGGGGCAGGGCATAGCTGAACAAAAAGCAGCAGAAACTTCTGCAGACTTAAACGTCCTGTCTGACAGCTCTGAAGAGAGCAGTGGTTCTCCCAGCACAGTATTTGAGCTTAGAGAACAGACAGACTGCTTCCTCAAGTGGGTCCCTGATCCCCGAGTATCCTACCTGACAGACACTTCCTAGTAAGGACAGACTGACACCTCATACAGTTGGGTGCCCCTCTGGGACGAAGCTTCCAGAGGAAGGATCAGGCAGCAATATTTGCTGTTGTGTAATATTTGCTGTTCTGCAGCCTCCGCTGGTGATACCCAGGCAAATGGTCTGGAGTGGACCTCCAGGAAACTCCAACAGACCTGCAGCTGAGGGACCTGACTCTTAGGAGGAAAACTAACAAACAGAAAGGAATAGCATCAACATCAATAAAAAGGACATCCACACCAAAACCCCATCTGTACGTCACCAACCAAGACCAAAGGCAGATAAAACCACAAAGATGGGAAGAAACCAGAGCAGAAAAGATGAAAATTCTAAAAACCGGAGCGCCTCTTCTCCTCCAAAGGAACGCAGCTCCTCACCAGCAATGGAACAAAGCTGGCCAGAGAATGACTCTGATAAGCTGACAGAAGTAGGCTTCAGAAGGTCGGTAACAACAAACTTCTCAGAGCGAAACAAGGATGTTGGAATCCATCACAAGGAAGCTAAAAACCTTGAAACAAAAAAGAGGAATGGCTAACTAGAATAAACAGTGTAGAGAAGACCTTAAATGACCTGATGGAGCTGAAAACCACGGCAGGAGAACTACGTGATGCATGCACAAGCTTCAATAGCTGATTCAATCAAGTGGAAGAAAGAGGATCAGTGATTGAAGATCAAATGAATGAAATAAAGCAGGAAGACAACTTTATAGAAAAAAGAGTAAAAAGAAATGAACAAAGCCTCCAAGAAATATGGGGCTAAGTGAAAAGACCAAATCTACGTTTGATTGGTGTACCTGAAAGTGACGGTGAGAATGGAACCAAGATGGAAAATATTCTTCAGGATATTATCCAGGGGAACTTCCCCAACCTAGGAAGGCAGGCCCACATTCAATTTCAGGAAATATAGAGACCACAACATTGATACTCCTCGAGAAGAGCAACCCCAAGACACATAATTATTCACATTCACCAAGGTTAAAATGAAGGAAAAAATGTTAAGGGTACTCAGAGAGAAAGGTCAGGTTACTCACAAAGGGAAGCCCATCAGACTAACAGCAGATCTCTCAGCAGAAATTCCACAAGTCCGAAGAGAGTGGGGGCCCATATTCAACATTCTTAAAGATTTTCAACCCAGGATTTCATATCCAGCCAAACTAAGTTTCATAAGTGAAGGAGAAATAAAATTCTTTACTGACAAGCAAATGCTGAGAGATTTTCTCACCACCAGGCCTGCCTTACGAGAGCTCCTGAAGGAAGCATGAACATGGAAAGAAACAACCAGTACCAGCCACTGCATGCCAAATTGTAAACACCAAAACATGCCAAATTGCAAACACCATTGATGCTAGGAAGAAACTGCATCAACTAATGGGCAAAATAACCAACTAACATCATAACGACATGATCAAATTCACATATAACAATATTAACCTTAAATGTAAATGGGCTAAATGTCCCAATTAAAAAACACAGACTGCCAAATTGGATAGAGTCAAGACTCATCTGTGTGCTGTATTCAGTAGGTACATTTCTTGTGCAAAGACACACATAGGCTCAAAATAAAAGGATGGAGGAATATTTACCAAGCAAATGGAAAGCAAAAAAAAAAAAAAAAAAAAAAAAAAAGGTTCCAATCTTAGTCTTTGATAAAACAGACTTTAAACCAACAAAGATCAAAACAGACAAAGAAGGGCATTACATAATGGTAAAGGGATCAATTCAACAAGAAGAGCTAACTGTCCTAAATGTATATGCGACCAATACAGAAGCACATATTTTCATAAAGCAAATCCTTAGAGACCTACAAAGAGACTTAGACTCCCACACAATAATAATGGGAGATTTTAACACCCCACTGTCAATATCTGACAGATCAACGAGACAGAAGGTTAACAAGAATATCCAGGACTTGAATTCAGCACTGCCCCAAGCAGATGTAGTAGACATCTACAGAACTCTCCACCCCAAATCAACAGAATATATATTCTTCTCAGCACCACATTGCACTTACTCCAAAATAGACCAAATTGTTGGAAGTAAAGCACTCCTCAGCAAATGTAAAAGAGCAGAAATCACAATAAACTGTCTCTCAAACAACAGTGCAATCAAATTAGAACTCAGGATTAAGAAACTCACTCAAAACCGCACTACATGGAAACTGAACAACCTGCTCCTGAATGACTACTGAGTATATAACGAAATGAAGGCAGAAATAAAGATGTTATTTGAAACCAGTGAGAACAAAGACACAACATACCAGAATTTCTGGGACACATTTAAAGCAGCGTGTAGAGGGCAATTTATAGCACTAAAAGCCCATAAGAGAAAGCAGGAAAGATCTAAAATCGACACTCTAACAACACAAAAGAACTAAAGAAGCAAGAGCAAACACATTCAAAAGCTAGCAGAAGGCAAGAAATAACTAAGATCAGAGTAGAACTGAAGGACACAGAGACAAAAAATAACTCTTCAAAAAAAATCAATGAATTCAGAAGCTGATTTTTAGAAATGATCAACAAAACTGACAGGCTGCTAGCAAAACTAATAAAGAAGAAATGAGAGAAAAATCAAATAGATGCAATAAAAACTGATAAAGGAGATATCACCACTGATCCCACAGAAATACAAACTACAAAAAGACAATACTATAAACACCTCTACGCAAATAAAGTAGAAAATCTAGAAGAAATGGATAAATTCATGGACACACACACCCTTCCAAGACTAAACCAGGAAGAAGTTGAATCTCTGAATAAACCAATAAGAGGCTCTGAAATTGAGGCAATAATTAATGGCGTACCAACCAAAAGAAGTCTAGGACCAGATGGATTCACAGCCGAATTCTACCAGAGGTACAAAGAGGAGCTGGTACCATTCCTTCTGAAACTATTCCAATCAATAGAAAAGAGGGAATCCTCCCTAACTCATTTTATGAGGCCAGAATCATCCTGACACCAAAGCCTGACAGAGATAAAACAACAAAAAAGAGAATTTTAGACCAATATCCCTGATGAACATTGATGTGAAAATCCTCAATAAAATACTGGCAAACTGAATCCAGCAGCACATCAAAAAGCTTATCCACCATGATCAAGTCGGCTTCATCCCTGGGATGCAAGGCTAGTTCAACATACGCAAATCAATAAACATAATCCATCACATACACAGAACCAAAGACAAAAACAGCATGATTATCTCAATAGATGCAGAAAAAGCTTTTGACAAAATTCAACAGCCCTGCATGCTAAAAACTCTCAATAAACTAGGTATTGATGGAACATATCTCAAAATAATAAGAGCTATTTATGACAAACCCACAGCGAATATCATACTGAATGGGCAAAAACTAGAAGCATTCCCTTTGAAAACTGGCACAAGACAGGGATCCCCTCTCTCACCATTCCTATGCAACATAGTATTGGAACTTCTGGCCAGGGCAATCAGACAAGAGAAAGAAATAAAGGGTATTCAATTAGGAAAAGAGGAAGTCAAATTGTCCCTGTTTGCAGATGACATGATTGTATATTTAGAAAACTCCATTGTCTCAGCCTAAAATCTCCTTAAGCTGATAAGCAACTTCAGCAAAGTCTCAGGATACAAAATTAATGTGCAAAAATCACAAGCATTCCTATACAACAATAACAGACAAAAAGCCAAATCATGCGTGAACTCCCATTCACAACTGATACAAAGAGAATAAAACACCTAAGAATCCAACTTACAAGGGATGTGAAGGACCTCTTCAAGGAGAACTACAAACCACTGCTCAACGAAATAAAAGAGGACACAAACAAATGGAAGAACATTCCATCCTCATGGATAGGAATAATCAATACTGTGAAAATGGCCATACTGCCCAAAATAATTTATAGATTCAATGCCATCCCCATCAAGATACCAATGACTTTCTTCACAGAATTGGAAAAAACTACTTTAAAGTTCATATGGAACCAAAAAAGAGCCTACATTGCCAAGAGAATCCTAAGCAAAAAGAACAAAGCTGGAGGGAGGCATCATGCTACCTGACTTCAAATTATCCTACAAGTCTACAGGAACCAAAACAGCATGGTACTGGTACCAAAATAGATTTTATAGACCAATGGAACAGAACAGAGGCCTCAGAAAAAACACCGCACATCTACAACCATCTGATCTTTGAGAAACCTGATGAAAACAAGAAATGGGGAAAGGATTCCCTATTTAATAAATGGTGCTGGGAAAACTGGCTAGCCATATGTAGAAAGCTGAAACTGGATCCCTTCCTTACACCTTATACAAAAATTAACTCGAGACAGATTAAAGACTTAAATGTTAGACCTAAAACCATAAAAATCCTAGAAGAAAACCTAGGCAATACCATTCAGGACCGAGGCATGGGCAGCGACTTTATGTCTAAAACACCAAAAGCAATGGCAACAAAAGCCAAAATTGACAAATGTGATCTAAGTAAACTAAAGAGCCTCTGCACAGCTAAAGAAACTATCATTGGAGTGAAAAGGCAACCTACAGAATGGGAGGAAAAATTTTGCAATCTACCCATCTGACAAAGAGCTAATATCCAGAATCTACAAAGAACTTAAACAAAATTTACAAGAAAAAAACAACTGCATCAAAAAGTGGGCAAAGGGTATCAACAGACACTTCTTAAAAGAAGACATTTATGCAGCCAACAGACACGTTAAAACATGCTCATCATCACTAGTCATCAGAGAAATGCAAATCAAAACTACAGTGAGATATCATCTCACATCAGTTAAAATGGAGATCATTAAAAAGTCAGGAAACAACAGATGCTGGAGAGGATGTGGAGAAATAAGAATGCTTTTATTTTGTTGGTGGGAGTATAAACTAGTTCAACCATTGTGGAAGACAGTGTGGCAATTCCTCAGGGATCTAGAACTAGAAATACCATTTGACCCAGCATTCCCATTACTGAGTATATACCCAAAGGATTATAAATCATGCTGCTATAAAGACACATGCACACATGTTTACTGCAGCACTATTCACAATAGCAAAGACTTGGAACCAACCCAAATGTCCATCAATGATAGAGTGGATAAAGAAAATGTAGCACATATACACCATGGAGTACTATGCAGCCATAAAAAGGATGAGTTCATGTCCTTTGCAGGGACATGGATGCAGCTAGAAACCATCATTCTGAGCAAACTATCGCAAGGACAGAAAACCAAACACCACATGTTCTCACTCATAAATGGGAAATGAACAATGAGAACACTTGGACACAGGGCGGGGAACATCACACACCAGGGCCTGTTGTGGGATGGGAGGCAGGGAGAGGGATAGCATTAGGAGAAAAACCTAATGCAAATGATGAGTTAATGGGTGCGGCCAACCAACACGGCACATGTATACCTATGTAACAAACCTGCACATTGTGCACATGTACCCTAGAACTTAAAGTACAATGAATGAATTAATGAAGAAAGAAAGAAAGAAAGAAAGAAAGAAAGAAAGAAAGAAAGAAAGAAAGAAAGAAAGAAAGAAAGAAAGAAGAAATTCTGACATGTGCTTCAATGTAGATGAACCTTGAGGACATTATTCTAAGTGAAATACAACAGACACAAAACGACAAATACTGCATGATTTTGCTTAGATGACGTACTTAAGAGTAGTCAAAAATCAGAAAGTAGAATAGTGGTTGCCAAGGGGAACGAGAAATGGAAAATTATTGTTAAAAACATAGACAGTTAAAGTTTTACAAAATGAAGAACTTTGAAGATGTATAGTTCTTAAACACTGTAAGATTAAATACTATTATACTAACATTAGGAGAAGTTACGTAATGGGTCACAAAATCAGCACTACTGCCAACCCAAAGACTACCAGGTCACTTCTGAATAGGGACCACCCACCACCTTTCCCATCACTCAATACTCTTTCCTTGATATCAGCTGCTATGGTGATATCATAACAATGGTGTAAACCTACAATGGTGTAAATAGGATCCATTAGAGTTTCTCTATGAAGACATCAACATCTTTCAGTCTGGCTTCTGGATCTTCTGCTTCCTATTAGCAACCTTGAAGTGACTATCTACTCTGGTTATGACTTATTTGAGAGCAGATGTAACCCGCTAGGCATGCACTGATTTACAGTATTAACTGCAGCATAAACAAAGCTTACATTATAAAAAGGAAGTAATTCATCAATAAAAATCATGTCAAATATTAAGTACAAAATTGTTTACATGTCTTTTCCTACTGCGAATCACACATCCATGGAAAATAAACGAAGGAAGGAAAAACTACTTGATAGTTGCTTCAGGAGTTGCTCTTTTCTCCCTACTCTCAGTACTTCTCCTTTACTAACCATAGCTGTGGACTTAATGAAATTCTACAGAATCTTACTACGAGAATTGTCAACATATGAAGCACCAGATTCTAGAATTTTAACCATCCTTTCACTTAGAAAGAAATCGAACCAGTTAACATTAATGATGACCTAGTTCTGGAGGAAAAAGGTCTAATATGATCCAAAAGAAACTTCAGAAGTTCCAAATGTGTTAAAAGGAAGCAGCTACCACAAAAGCAGCTTAAGAAGAAAGACAGACACCAACTCAAAAGGCTCACTATGGAAAGCAAGCTCTTCTCCCCTAGTGAAGAAGGCGACCACTATGAAGATGCCTTTGAAAGTCAAAATCAGTTACCCTACTACACATGTTCAAATCATTCATTTTGGACTAGAAAATCAGAAAAGTTTCTATACAGAGAAGCTACTCCAGAAGTTGCTCCTGGAGAGTTAAGATTATATAGCTTAACTAGTCTTAAAGTAATGTGCTTTTTTAAAAAAAGGCATAACAGAAGAACAACTAGATAGTGTTCTACTAATCTGCATGAACAATTCTGAATAAATTTGAAGTCAATGTCAATTAAAAAGAATACTTTTATCAAAAGCCCAAGATAGTAAACACATTTTAAGAAGAAATTACAGAAAATCTTTGGACTGAAAAAGGAAAACTATTTCCAGATTAACTAGAATTAAAAAGTTACATATATATGTACATAATAAAAATTTATAAAAAATTTTTAAAACTTACAAGATTATATACATAATAAAATATTCTTTACTTTTGTTGTAAAAGGCTAAATATCTTTTTCTAACTTTTATTTTAGGTTCAGAGGCACATGTGCAGGTTTATTATACAGCTAAATTGCATATCATGGGGATTTGGTGTAAAGATTATTTAGTCACCCAGGTAGTAAGCATAATACCCGACAGGTAGATTTCCATCCCCACCCTCCTCCCATCTTCCACCCTCAAGTAAGTCCCAGCGACTATTGTTCCCTTCTTTGTGTCCATGTGTATTCAATGTTTAGCTCCCACTTAAAAGTGAGATCATGCAGTATGTGGTTTTCTGTTCCTGTGTTAGTTTGCTTAGGATACTGGCATCCAGCTCCATCCATGTTGTGGTAAAGGGCATGATCTCATTCTCTTTTATGACTGCACAGTATTTCATTATGTGAAATTTGGAATTCCAAAATGTGATATATGTACATTTTAAAAATCCACTCTACCATTGAATGGCTTTTAGGTTGATTCCATGTCTTTGCTATTAGCTACAATGAACATACATGTGCATATGTCTTTATGGTAGAATGATTTATATTACCTTGGGTATATACTGAATAATGGAACTGCTGAGTGAAATGGTAATTCCATTTTTAATCTCTTTGAGAAATTGCCAAACTGTTTTCCACAATGGCTGAACTAATCTACATTCCCAACAGCAGTGTTACTGATTTTTGTATATGGTGTAAGGAAGGGATCCAGTTTCAATCTTCTGCCTTTGGTTAGCCAGTTATCCCAGCACCATTTATTGAATAGGGAGTCCTTTCCCCATTGCTTGTTTTTGTCGACTTTGTTGAAGATCAGATGGTTGTAGGAGTACAGCATCATTTCTGAGCTCTCTATTCTGTTCCATTGGTGTGCCTGCTATTGTTTATTGTTTATTACTATCATGCTGTTTTGTTAATGTAGCCTTATACTAGTTTCAAGTCAGGTGTGATGCTTCTAGCTTTGTTCTTTTTGCTTACGATCACCTTGGCTATTTAAGCTCTTTTTTGGTTCCATATGAATTTCAAAAGTTTTTTTCGAATTCTGTGAACAATGTCATTGGTAATTTGATAGGAATAGCACTGAATCTGTAAATAGCTTTGGGCAGTATGGCCTTTTAACAATATTGAGTCTTCCTATCCATGAGCTTGGAAGGTTTTTCTCATGTGTTTGTATCATCTCTGAATTTTTTTTTTTTTTTTTTTTTTGAGTAGTGTCTTGTAATTCCCATTTCTCCTCCTTGGTTACCTGTATTCTCAGGTAGTTTTTTCTTTCTGTGGCTACTGTAAATAGAACTGCATTCTTGATGTGGTTCTCAGCTTGGATGTTGTTAGATTATAGGTATGCTACTGATTTTTGTACACTGATTTTGTATCCTGAAATTTTGCTGAAGTCATTTATCAGATCAAGGAGCTTTGGGGCAGAGTAACTATGCTGTTTTGTAGGTCTAGCATCATATCATTTGCAAAGGGTGATAGTTTGAGTTCTGATCTTCCTATTTGGATGCCTTTATTTATTTCTCTTGCCTGATTGCTCTGGCTAGAACTTCCAGGACTATGCTGAATAGGAGTGGTGAGTGAAGGCATCCTTGTTTTGTTCCAGTTTTTAAGAGGAATGCTTCCAGCTTTTGCCCATTCAGTGTGATGTTGGCTGTGGGTCTGTCAAAGATGTCTCCTATTATTTTGAAGTATGTTCCTTCAATGCTTGATTTGTTGAGGGTTTTTATCATGAAAGGACGTTGAATTTTATTAAAAGCCTTTTCTGCATCTGTTGAAATGATCACATGCTTTTTGTTTTCAGATTACATTCATTGATTTACATGTGTTGAACCAACTTTGTATTCCAGATATGAAGCCTACTTGATGATGGTGAATTAGCTTTTTGATGTGTTGCTGGATTCAGTTTGCTAGTATTTTGTTGAAGATGTTTGCATCTATGTTCATGAAGGATTTTGGCTGGAAGTTTTCTTTTTTGTTGTGTCTCTGCCAGGTTTTGGTGTCAGGATGCTGCTGGCCACACAGAATGAATTAGGGAAGAGTCCCTCCTCCTCAAAGTTTCAGTAGGATTAGTACCAGTTCTTCCTTACACAACTGGTAGAATTTGGCTATGGATATGTGTGGTTATGGGCTTTTCCTGGTTAGTAGGCTTTTTATTACTGATTCAGTTTCAGAAATCATTTTTTTTTTTTTTTTTTTTTTTTGTTGAGACGGAGTCTCGCTCTGTCACCCAGGCTGGAGTGCAGTGGCCAGATCTCAGCTCACTGCAAGCTCTGCCTCCCGGGTTTACGCCATTCTCCTGCCTCAGCCTCCCGAGTAGCTGGGACTACAGGCGCCCGCCACCTTGCCCGGCTAGTTTTTTGTATTTTTTAGTAGAGACGGGGTTTCACCGTGTTAGCCAGGATGGTCTCGATCTCCTGACCTCGTGATCCGCCCGTCTCGGCCTCCCAAAGTGCTGGGATTACAGGCTTGAGCCACCACGCCCGGCCCAGAAATCATTATTGATCTGTTTAGGGATTCAATCTTTTCTTTGTTCAATCTTCAGAGATTATATTTCCAAGAATGTATCCATTTCTTTTTCCTCTTCTTTTTTTGAAACAAGGTCTGGCTTTACTGCCTAGGCTTGAGTGTGGTGGCACCATTTCTGGTTCACTGCAACCTCTGCCTCCCAGGCTCTAGCCATCCTCCTACCTCAGCCTCCCGTGTAGCTGGGATTACAGGCGTGAACTACCACACCTGGCTAAAAAGAACGTATCTGCTTCTAGGTTTTCTAGCTTATGTGCAAAGAGGTGTTCATAATAGTCTTTCAGGGATTTTGGATTTCTGTGGGGTCAGTGATTACATCCCTTTTGTCATTTCTGACTGTACTTTGGATCTTTTCTCTTTTTTTTCTTTGTCTAGCTAGCAGTCTTATTCTTTCAAATAACCAGTTCCTAAATTCACTGACTCTTTGTATGGTTTTTCGCGTCTCAATTTCCTTCAGTTCAGCTCTGATTTTGGTTATTTCTTGTCTTCTGCTAGCTTTGGGGTTGGTTTGCTCTCGGTTCCCTAGTTCTTTTAGTTATGACGTTAGGTTGTTAAATTGAGATCTTTCTTAACTTTTTGATGTGGGCAGTTAGTGCTATAAACTTCCTTCCCTCTTAATACTGCTTTGGCTGTGTCCCAGAGATTCTGGTATATTTTATCTTTGTTTTCATTAGTTTCAAAGAATTTCCTGATTTCTGCCTTAAGTTCATATGTACCCAGAAGTCATTCAGGAGCAGGTTGTTTCATTTCCAAGTAATTGCATGGTTTTGAGTGATTTTCTTAGTATTGATTTCTATTTTTATTGTGTTGCAGTCTTAGAGCATGGTTGGCATAATTTCAGTTTTGAATTTCTTAGGATTGTTTTATGTCTGATTGTGTGGTTAATTTTATAGTATGTGCCATGTGTAGATGAGAAGCATGTATATTCTGTTGTTTTGGGGTGGAGAGTTCTGCAGGTATCTGTGAGGTCCATTTAGTTAAGTGTTGAGTTCAGGTCCTGAATATCTTTGTTAGTTTTCTGCCTCAATGATCTAATACTAACAGTGTGGGGTGAAACTCTCCCCACTATTATTATGTGGTTTTCTAAGTCTCTTCATAGGTCTCTAAGAACTTGCTTTATGAATTTGGGTGCTCCTGTGTAGAGTGCATATATAATTAGGGCAGTTAGGTCCTTTTGTTGAATTGAGCTCTTTACCATTATGTAATGCACTTTTTTGTCTTTCGTGATCTTTATTGCTTTAAAGGCTGCTTTGTCTGAAATTATAGCAACCCTGCCTTTTTATCTGAAAAATCTGCCAATCAAGTGGAAAACATAAAAGGAATTTGTTTGGCAAACATAAAGGGATTTGCTTGGCAGATCCCTTTACTTTGAGCCTATGGGTGTCACTGCATGAGATATGGGTCTCCTGAATTCATGTCTTCAAATGATGAATAATCAAGGAATGATAGCAATGAATAAAAGAACCTAGTGCAGTACAAAGAACATCAGACCAGATGATAGAAGAAGACCTAGATTTGAATTTCACTTCTCATCAGGAAATGAAGCAAATTACCTCTGCTAGCCAACTTTTATTTTTCCATCTGTTAGGATGAATCATATCAAATTGTCATTTTTGTAGGTCAAAAATAAAACGAGGATAATTTTATTTCTGTATAATTGTTGTATTTTCCTCAGAAATGTAAGATAGTAAGATAACATAAATTTCATTATTGCTAAGTCCATGGGATCCTTTTCAGTTTGAACCTTCTTAGCCTTTTTTCTGTCAGTATTTGGTGCAACCTCTCTACTGAAATGTCCTTGTCTCGTTACCTCTGTGATTTCACCTTCTTCAGGTATTCCTCCCACCTCTCTCATTTCTCCCTTGTCTCTCCAGAGACTCCTCTCTGTGTTCCTTAAACGTTGCGTTCCTCATAGTTCTGTCCTAAAACTAGTCCCACGATACAAAGTTTAATCATAACTGTTCAGGTTCATCATTTCTGGTACCTCGGGTGGCTATATGCTGATGATTCAAAAATATATATCTCCTGGGTGGTGCCAATTCCAAGATGGCCGAATAGGAACAGCTCCAGCTTACAGCTCCAGCGTGAGAGATGCAGAAGATGGGTGATTTCTGCATTTCCAACTGAGGAACTGGGTTCATCTCACTGGGGCTTGTTGGACAGTGAGTGCAGCCCACAGAGTGTGAGCCAAAGCAGGGTGGGGCATCGCCTAACCACGGAAGTGCAAGGGGTCGGGGAATTCCCTTTCCTAGCACAGGGAAGCCGTGACAGACAGTACCTGGAAAATCAGGACACTCCCACCGTAATACAGTGCTTTTCCAACGGTCTTAGCAAACAGCACACCAGGAGATTATATCCCGTGCCTGGCTGGGAGGGTCCCACGCCCATGGAGCCTCGCTCTCTGATAGTACAACACTCTGAGATTGAACTGCAAGGCAGCAGCGAGGCTGGGGGAGGGGCGTCCGCCATCGCTGAGGCTTGAGTAGGTAAACAAAGTGGCTGGGAAGCAGGAACTGGGTGGAACCCACTGCAGCTCAAGAAGGCCTGCCTGCCTCTGTAGACTCCACCTCTGGGGGCAGGACATAGCTGAACAAAAGGCAGCAGGAACTTCTGCAGACTTAAACATCCCTGTCTGACAGCTCTGAAGAGAGTAGTGGTTCTCCAAGCACAGAGTTTGAGATCTGAAAACGAACAGACTGCCACCTCAAGTGGGTCCCTGACCCCTGAGTAGCTTAACTGGGAGACATCTCCCAGTAGGAGCTGAATGACACCTCATACAGCCAGGTGCCGCTCTGAGACGAAGCTTCCAGAGGAAGGATCAGGCAACAACATTTGCCATTCTGCAATATTTGCCATTCTGCAGACTCCACTGGTAATACCCAGGCAAACAGGGTCTGGAGTGGACCTCCAGGAAACTCCAACAGACCTGCAGCTGAGGGTGCTGACTGTTAGAAGCAAAACTAACAGAAACGACATCCACACCAAAACCCCATCTGTATGTCACCATCCTCAAAGACCAAAGACAGATAAAACCAGTAAGATGGGAAGAAATCAGAGCAGAAAAGATGAAAATTCTAAAAATCAGAACGCCTCTTCTGCTCCAAAGGAATGCAGCACCTCGCTGGCAATGGAACAAAGCTGGACAGAGAATGACTTTGATGAGTTGACAGAAGTAGGCTTCAGATGATCGGTAATAACAAACTTCTCAGAGCTAAACAAGGATGTTCAAACCCATCACAAAGAAGCTAAACACCTTGAAAAAAGATTAGAGAAATGGTTCATTAAAATAAACAGCATAGAGGAGACCTTAAATGACCTCATGGAGCTGAAAACCATGGCAAGAAAACTACATGATGTATGCACAAGCCTCAGTAGCCAATTTGATCAAGTGGAAGAAAGGGTATCAGTGATTGAAGATCAAATGAATGAAATAAAGCTGGAAGACAACTTTAGAGAAAAAAGAGTAAAATGAAATGAACAAAGCCTCCAAGAAAGATGGGATTCTGAAAAGACCAAATCAGCGTCCGATTAGTGTACCTGAAAGTGACAGGGATAATGGAACCAAGATGGAAAAAACTCTTCAGGATATTATCCAGGACAACTTCCCCAACCTAGGAAGGCAGGCCAACATTCAAATTCAGGAAATACAGAGAATGCCACAAAGACACTCCTCGAGAAGAGCAACTCCAAGATACATAATTGTCAGATTCACCAAGGTTGAAATGCAGGAAAAAATGTTAAGGGCAGCCAGAGAGAAAGGTTGGGTTACCCACAAAGGGAAGCCCATTATACTAACAGTGGATCTATTGGCAGAAACTCTACAAACCAGAAAAGAGTGGGGTCCAATATTCAACATTCTTACAGGAAAGAATTTTCAACCCAGAATTTCATATCCAAACTAACCTGCATAAGTGAAGGAGAAATAAAATCGTTTACTGACAAGCAAATGCTGAGAGATTTTCTCACCACCAGGCCTGCCTTACGAGAGCTCCTGAGGAAGCACTGAACATGACAAGGAACAACCCATACCAGTCACTGCAAAAACATGCCAAATTGTAAACACCATTGATGCTAGGAAGAAACTGCATCAACTAATGGGCAAAATAACCAGCTAACATCATAATGACAGGATCAAATTCACACATAACAATATTAACCTCAAATGCAAATGGGCTAAATGCTCCAATTAAAAGACACAGACTGCCAAATTGAATAAAGAGTCAAGACTCATCCGTGTACTGTATTCAGGAGATCCATCTCATGTGCAAAGACACACATAGGCTCAAAAAAAGGGATGGAGGAAGATCTGCCAAGCAAATGGAAAACAAAAAAAGCAGGAGTTGCAATCCTAGTCTCTGATAAAACAGACTTTAAACCAACAAAGATCAAAACAGACAAAGAAGGGCATTATATAATGGTAAAGGGATCAATTCAACAAGAAGAGCTAACTATCCTAAACATATATGCACCCAATACAGGAGCACCAAGATTCATAAAGCAAGTCCTTAGAGACCTACAAAGAGACTTAGACTCCCACACAATAATAATGGGAGATTTTAACACCCCACTGTCAATATTAGACCGATCAACGAGACAGAAGATTAACAAGGATATACATGACTTGAATTCAGCTCTGCCCCAAGCAGATGTAATAGACATCCACAGAACTCTCCACCCCATATCAACAGAATATACATTCTTCTCAGCACCACACAAACTTATTCCAAAATTGACAACACAGTTGGAAGTAAAGCACCCCTCAGCAAATGTAAAAGAACAGAAATCACAATAAACTGTCTCTCAGACCACAGTGCAATCAAATTAGAACTCATGATTAAGAAACTCACTCAAAACCGCTCAACTACATGGAAACTGAAGAACCTGCTCTTGAATGATTACTGGGTACATAACGAAATGAAGGCAGAAATAAAGATGTTCTTTGAAACCAATGAGAACAAAGACACAACATACCAGAATCTCTGGGACACATTTAAAGCAGCACAAGACAAAGCAGGAAAGATCGACACCCTAACAACACAATTAAAAGAACTAGAGAAGCAAGAGCAAACACATTCAAAAGCTAGCAGAAGGCAAGAAATAACTAAGATCAGAGTAGAACTGAAGGACACAGAGACAAAACAAAAAAATAAAAACAAAACAAAACAAAAAGTCAAAAGTCAATGAATCCAGGAGCTAGTTTTTTGAAAAGAACCACAAAATTGATAGACTGCTAGCAAGACTAACAAAGGAGAAAAGAGAAAGAATAAAATAGATACAATAAAAAATGATAAAGGGGATATCACCACTGATCCCACAGAAATACAAACTATCATCAGGGAATACTATGAACACCTCTATGCAAATAAACTAGAAAATCTAGAAGAAACGGATAACTTCCTGGACACATACACCCTCCCAAGATAAACCAGGAAGAAGTTGAATCCCTGCATAGAACAATAACAGGCTCTGAAATTGAGGCAATAATTAATGGCCTACCAACCCAAAAAAGTTCAGGACCAGACGGATTCACAGTCGAATTCTACCAGAGGTACAAAGAGGAGCTGGGAGCATTCCTCCTGAAACTATTCCAATCAATAGAAAAAGAGGGAATCCTCCCTAACTCATTTTATGAGGTCAACATCATCCTGATACCAAAGCCTGGCAGAGACACAACAAGAAAAGAGAATTTTAGACCAATATCCCTGATGAACATTGGTGTGAAAATCCTCAACAAAATACTGGCAAACCAATTCCACCAGCACATTAAAAAACTTATCCACCACGATCAAGTGGTGTCATGCCTGGGATGCAAGGTTGGTTCAACATACGCAAATCAGTAAACGTAATCCATCATATAAACAGAACCAAAGACAAAAACCACGTGATTATCAATAGATGCAGAAAAGGCCTTCAACAAAATTCAACCCTCATGGTAAAAACTCTCAAAAAACTAGGTATTGATGGGACGTATATCAAAATACTAACAGCTATTTATGACAAACCCACAGCCAATATCATACTGAACGAGCAAAAACTGGAAGGCTTCCCTTTCAAAACTGGCACAAGACAAAAAATTGGCCGGGCGTGGTGGTGGGCCCCTGCAGTCCCAGCTACTCGGGAGGCTGTGGCAGGAGAATGGCATGAACCTGGGAGGCAGAGCTTGCAGTGAGCCGAGATTGTGCCACTGCACTCCAGTCTGGGGGACAGAGCGAGACTCCGACTCAAAAAAAAAAAAAAAAAAAGGAAAAAAAACTAGCACAAGACAGGTATGCCCTCTCTCCCCACTCCTATTCAACATAGTGTTGGAAGTTCTGGCCAGGGCAATCAGGCAGGAGAAAGAAATAAAGGGCATTCAGTTAGGAAAAGAAGAAGTCAAATTGTACCTGTTCACAGATGACATGATTGTATACTTAGAAAACCCCATCATCTCAGCCCAAAATCTCCTTAAGCTGATAAGCAACTTCAGCAAAGTCTCAGGATACAAACTCAATGTGTAAAACTCACAAGCATTCCTATACAACAATAAAAGACAAGCAGAGAGCCAAATCATGAGTGAACTCCCATTCACAATTGCTTCAAAGAGCATAAAATACCTAGAAATCCAACTTACAAGGGATGTGAAGGACCTCTTCAAGGAGAACTACAAACCACTGCTCAACAAAATAAAAGAGGACACATACAAATGGAAGAATATTCCATCCTCAAGGATAGGAAGAATCAACATCATGAAAATGGCCATAGTGCCCAAGGTAATTTATAGATTCAATGCCATCCCCATCAAGCTACCAATGACTTTCTTCACAGAATTGGAAAAAACTACTTTAAAGTTCATAAGGAACCAAAAAAGAGCCTACATTGCCAAGAGAATCCTAAGCAAAAAGAACAAAGCTGGAAGCATCACCCTACCTGACTTCAAGCTATACTACAAGACTACAGTAATCAAAACAGCATGTTGCTGGTACCAAAACAGAGATATAGACCAATGGAACAGAACAGAGGCCTCAGAAATAATACCACACATCTACACCCATCTGATTTTTGACAATCCCGACAAAAACAAGAAATGGGGAAAGGATTCCCTATTTAATAAATGGTGCTGGGAAAACTGGCTAGCCATATAAAGAAAGCTGAAACTGGATCCCTCCCTTATACCTTATACAAAAATTAATTCAAGATGGATTAAAGACTTAAATGTTAGACCTAAAACCACAAAAACCCTAGAATAAAACCTAGCCAATACCATTCAGGACATAGGCATGGCCAAGGACTTCATGACTAAAACACCAAAAGCAACGGCAACAAAAGTCAAAAGAGACAAATGGGATCTAATTAAACTAAAGAGCTTTTGCACGGCAAAAGAAACTATCATCAGAGTGAACAGGCAACCTACAGAATGGGAGAAAATGTTTGCAATCTACTCATCTGACAAAGGGCTAATATCCAGAACCTACAAAGAACTCAAACAAATTTACAAAAGTCAAACAACCTCGTCAAAAAGTAGGCAAAGGATATGAACAGGCACTTCTCAAAAGAAGACATTTATGCAGTCAACAGACACATGAAAAAATGCTCATCATCACTGGCCATCACAGAAATGGAAATCAAAACCACAATGAGATACTATCTCGCACCAGTTAGAACGGCAATCATTAAAAAGTCAGGAAACAACAGGTGCTGGAGAGGATATGCAGAAATAGGAACACTTTTATACTGCTGGTGGGATTGTAAACTAGTTCAACCATTGTGGAAGACAGTGTGGCGATTCCTCAAGGATCTAGAACTAGAAATACCATTTGACACAGCCATCCCATTACTGGATATATACCCAAAGGATTATAAATCATGCTGCTATAAAGACACATGCACACGTATGTTTATTGCAGCACTATTCACAATAGCAAAGACTTGGAATCAACCCAAATGTCCATCAGTGACAGACTGATTAAGAAAATGTGGCAGATATATACCATGGAATACTATGCAGCCATAAAAAAAGGATGAGTTTGTGTCCTTCGTAGGGACATGGATGCAGCTGGAAACCATCATTCTCAGCAAACTATCGCAGAAACAGAAAACAAAACACCGCATGTTCTCACTCATAGATGGGAACTGAACAATGAGATCACTTGGACACAGGAAGGAGAACATCACACAGCGGGGCCTATTGTGGGGAGGGGGAGGGGTGAGGGATAGCATTGAGATACACCTTATATAAATGATGAGTTAATAGGTGCAGCACACCAACATGGCACATGTATACATACGTAACAAACCTGCACGTTGTGCACATGTACCCTGGAACTTAAAGTATAATAATAATAATAATAATAAGGAAACTGACTCATAATTTAAAATCTACAACAAAACTCCAAACTTGGATGGCTTTATCAGTTGGACTGGCTTCTTCTAAATATTTTAAAAGTGACCTAAATTTTGCACAAATACAGAGAATAGAAAAGGGAGAAATACTTTTTAACTATTTTTATAAGGCCTTGATATAGTTCGGGTCTGTGTCCCTGCCCAAATCTCATATCAAATTGTAATCCCCAGTGATGGAGGGGGCCTGGTGGGAAGTGACTGGATCATGGTGGTGGATTTTCCCTTTGGTGTTGTTCTCATGATAGTAAGTGAGTTATTACAAGATATGGTTGTTTAAAAGTGTGTGACACCTCCCCCTTCCCTCTCTTCCTCCAATTCCAGCCACGTAAAACGTGCCTGCTTCCCTTTTGTCTTCTGCCATGATTCAGCGTTTCCTGAGGTTTCCCCAGACATGCTTCCTGTACAGCCTGTGGAACTGTAAGCCAATTAAGCATCTTTTCTTTACAAATTATCCAGCCTCAAGAATTTCTTTATAGCAATCTGAGAACAAAACAGTGGCCTGCATAATTTTTGTTCCAAAATTTGATAAATATAGTACAAGAAAGAACATTTACAAACTGATCTTTCTCATGAGCACAAATGAAAAAAATCTAGAACAAATATTAGCAAATCTAATCCAGCAATATATAAAAAGGATAATACATCACTCTAGGTATGCACGGTTGGATTATTATTTTAAAATCAACCAATGTTATGACTTTGTTAATAGTAGAAAAGAGAAAACTTATACTATCATTTCATTATATGAAAAAAAAAAAAACAGTGGAAAAATTCAATACTCATTTATGATTTTAAAACTCTTAGCAAATTGGAAACAGAATGCAATTTCCTCAATAAAAAACAGCATCTTTTGATATATAATCAAAGACATCATCATGGTGGATGGGAGGCAGGACTAGATTGCAGCTCTGACTCAGATGAACAGAGCAGCATGTGAAAACTCGCATGGTGAATTTTAGCTCCACAGTGACTGCAGGAATATATCAGGAATTCCAAGAAGACCCACAGACCCTCTGAAAAAAGCAGACTGCTCCTGTAGAACCCAGGAGACACCCCAAATACTACGAGTACCCAAACTCTGGAAGTGGGAAAGGGAGATCCTCCACCCCCAAGCACACACCCCTACTGGGGAAACTGAAGGTCTCGTTTGAGGGAGAAGATTCTAACCTTATCTGGGCCTGAATCAATTTAGAGAGCAGAGTGAAATACAGGGGTAGAGGAAGCAGTGGAAAAGGCACTGGGAGCTTGCTGAGTCCCCAAGCAGGCCATTCTTGCCTGGCCTCACAGGGATCCTTCAGGAGGGTGGCCAGCGGTGCGGAGAAAATGCCACAGGGAGAAGGAAGTCTCCGGCTGAATTTTGTAACAATTTGAACCAGTCAAGAAGCCTCCTGGCCAGAACTCAGGGGAGGGCTCGAATCTAGCATCCAACATGCAGACTCCCCAGGTGGAGGAAGACCTAAAACCCTTTTCTTTCACAGCTGGGAGGTGGGTACCATGGGGCAAGTTCTCAACTGTGCTCGCCCACTGCCTGGAAACAAACTCAGTGCTGTTAGTGGGGGGCACAGTGGGAGTAAGACTGGCCCTTCGGATTATGTGGGAGCTGGGTAAGGCCTGTGACTGCTGGCTTTCCCCCACTTCCCTGACAACTTGCATGACTCAGCAGAGGCAGCCATAATTCTCCTGGGTACATAACTCCATTGACCTGGGAACCTCACACCGATCCCCTACAGCAGCTGCATCAAGGCCCACCCAAGGGAAGTCTGAGCTCAGACACACCAAACCCTGCCCCTACCTGATGGTCCTTCCCTGTCCACCCTGGTATTTGAAGACAAAGGGCATATTCTCTTGGGAGTTCTAGGCCCCCGCCCACCACCTGATCCTCCCTATACTACCACAGTTGATGCTCTCTGGAAAGCACCACCTCCTGGCAGGAGGCCAACCGGCACAAAAACAGAGCATTAAACCATCAAAACTAAGAACCCTCACAGAGTCCATCTCACCCACCGCCACCTCCACTGGAATAGGTGCTGGTATCCATAACTGAGAGACCCACAGACGGTTCACATCACAGGACTCTGTGCAGACAATGCCCAGTACAAGCCCGGAGGCTGGCAGACTTGCTTGCTGGGTGGCCAGACCCAGAAGAGAGACAACAATCTCTATAGTTCGGCTCTCAGGAAGCCACATCCATAGGAAAAGGGGGAGAGTGCTACATCAAGGGAACAGCCCATGGGACAAAAGAATCTGAACAACAGCCTTGAGCCCTAGACTTTCCCTCTGACAGAAGCTGCACAAATGAGAAGGAACCAAAAAACCAACCCTGGTAATATGACAACACAAGGCTCCTTAACACCCCCCAGAAAATCATATTGGCTCACCAGCAGTGGATCCAAACCAAAAAGAAATCCCTGATTTACCCAAAAAAGAATTTGGGAGGTTAGTTATTAAGCTAATCTGAGAGGCACTAGAGAAAAGTGAAGTCCAATGCAAGGAAATTAAAAAAAATGATACAAGAAGTGAAAGGAGAAATATTCAAGGAAATAGATAGCATGAAGAAAAAACAATGAAACTTCAGGAAACACTGGATACACTCATAGAAATGCAAAATGCTCTGGAAAGTCTCAGCAATAGAAATGAACAAGTAGAAGAAAGAAAGTCAGAGCTTGAAGACAAGGTCTTCGAATTAACCCATCCCAACAAAGACAAAGAAAAAAAATGAGAAAATATGAACAAAGCCTCCAAGAAGTCCGAGATTATGTGAAACAACCAATCCTAAGAATAATCGGTGTTCCTGAGGAAGAAGAGAAATCTAAAAGCTGAAAAAAACATATTTGGGGGAATAATCAAGGAAAACTTCCTGGCCTTGCTAGAGAACTAGACATCCAAATACAAGAAGCACAAAGAACACCTGGGAAATTCATCACAAAAAGACAATCACCTAGGCACACTGTCATCAGGTTATGTGAAGTTAAGATGAAGGAAAGAATATTAAGAGCTGTGAGACAAAAGTACCAGGTAACCTATAAAGGAAAACCTATTAGATTAGCAGCAGATTTCTCAGCAGAAACTCTATAAGCTAGAAGATATTGGGGCCCTATCTTCAGCTTCCTCAAACAAAATTATCAGCCAAGAATTTTGCATCCAGTGAAACTAAGCATTCAGCTTCCTCAAACAAAATTATCAGCCAAGAATTTTGTATCCAGTGAAACTAAGCATCATATATGAAGGAAAGATGCAGTGTTTTCCAGACAAACAACCACTGAGCGAATTCACCACTGCCAAGCCACCATTATAAGAACAGCTGAAAGGAGTTTGAAACCTTGAAACAAATCCTGGAAACACATCAAAACAGAACCTCTTTAAAGCACAAATCTCACAGGACCCATAATACAAAATACAATTTAAAAAGCAAAAACCAAAACCAAAAAATCAAGGTATACAGGCAACAAATAGCATGATGAATGGAATGGTACCTCACATCTCAATACTGACATTGAATGTAAATGGCCTAAATGCTCCACTTAAAATATGTACTACATCCCCAAACGGCGGGGTGTCGGCGGCTCATGCCTCTAATCCCAATGTTTTGGGAGGCTCAGGTGGCAGATCACTTGAGGTCAGGGGTTTGAAACCAGCCTAACCAATATGGTGAAACCCCATCTCTACTAAAAATATAAAAAAATAAGCCAGGCATGGTGGCAGGCACCTGTAATCCCAGCTACTTGGGCAGCTGAGGCAGGAGAATTGCTTTAACCTGAGAGGCAGAGTTTGCAGTGAGCCGAGATCGCACCATTGCACTCCAGCCTGGGTGACAGAGCGAGACTCCATCTCAAAATCTCGAAATCTCAAAATCTTTAAAAAAAAAAAAAAATTTTCACCAACCGTCTGCTGCATTCAAGAGACTCATATAACACATAAGGAATCATATAAATTTAAAGAGGTGGAAAAAGGCATTTCATGCAAATGGACACCAAAAGTGAGCAGGGATAGCTACTCTTATGTCAGACGAAACAAACTTTAAAGCAATGGCAGTTAAAAAAGACAAAGAGAGACATTAAATAATGGTAAAAGGCCTTGTCCAACAGGAAAATACCACAATCCTAAACATATATGGACATAACACTGGAGTTCCCAAATTTATAAAAGAATTACTAATAGACCTAAGAAATGAGACAGCAACACAATAACAGTGGGGGACTTGAATACTCCACTGAAATCACTAGACAGGTCATCAAGACAGAAAGTCAACAAATAAACAATGGATTTAAACTGGACCTTGGAACAAATGAACTTAAGAGCTATATACAGAACATTCCATCCAAGAACTGCAGAATACACAATCTATTCAATAGCGCATGGGACTTTCTCCAAGATAGACCACATGATAGGCCACAAAACGAGCCTCAATAAATTTAAGAAAACTGAAATTATATCAAGGACTGTCTCAGACCACAGGGGAATAAAACTGGAAATCAATTCCAAAAGGAATCTTCAAAACTATGCAAATGCATGGAAATTAAATAACTGCTCTGAATGATCACTGGACCAAAAACAAAATCCAGATGGAAATTATAAAACGTTCAGACTGAATGACAATAGTGACAACCTATAAAAACTTCTCGGATAAAGCAAAGGTGGTGCCAAGAGGAAAGTTCATGGCCCTAAATGCCTACATCAAAAAGACTGAAAAAGCACAAACTGACACTCTAAGGTCACACCTCAAGGAACTAGAGAAAAAAGAATAAACCAAACCCAAACCCAGCAGAAGAAAGGAAATGACCAACATCAGAGCAGAACTAAATGACACTAAAGCAAACAAACAAAATTACAAAGATAAATGAAACAAAAAGCTGGTTGTTTGAAAAGATAAACTGATAGACTATTAGCAAGATTAGCAAGATTAACCTAGCAAGATTAACCTAGAAAAGAAGAGAGGAAATCCAAATAACCTCAATAAGAAATGAAATAGGAGACATTACAACTGACACCACAGAAATATAAAAGATAATTCAAGGCTACTATGAATACCTTTATGGACAGAAACTTGAAAACCTAGAAGAGACAGATAAATTCCTGGAAACATACAACCTTCCCAGTTTAAATCAGGAAGAATTAGATACCCTAAACAGATCAATAACCACCAACAAGACTGAAATGGTAATTTAAAAATTACCAACCAAAAAAAGGTCAGGACCAGACAGATTCACAGCACAATTCTACCAGACATTCAAAGAAGAATTGGTACCGATCCCACTGACACTACTCCACAAGATACAGAAAGAGGGAACACTCCCTAATTCATTCTATGAAGTCAGCGTCACCCTAATACCAAAACCAGGAAAGGACATAACCAAAAAGAAAACCACAGACCCATATCCCTGATGAACATAAATGCTAAAATCCTTAACAAAATACTAGCTAACCAAATCCAATAACATATCAAAAAGATAATCTATCATCATCAAGTGGGTTTCATACCAGGGATGCAAGGATGGTTTAACATCCACAAGCCAATAAATGTGATACACCACATAAACAGAATTAAAACAAATATCACATGATCGTCTCAACAGATGCAGAAAAAGCATGTGACAAAATCCAGCATCCTTTATGATTAAAACTCGGCAAAATCGGCATACAAGGAACATACCTCAATGTAATAAAAGCCATCTATGACAAACCCACAGCAACCATGATACTGAATGTTGAAAGCATTCCCTCTGAGAACTGGAACAAAACAAGGATGCCCACTCTCACCACTCATCTTTAACATAGTGCTGGAAGTCCTAGCCAGAGCAATCAGACAAGAGAAAGAAATAAAGGACATCTAAATTAGTAAAGAGGAAGTCAAACTGTCACTGTTTACTGACGATATAATCGTTTACTTCAAAAATCCTAAAGACTCCTCCAGAAAGCTCCTAAAACTGACAAAAGAATTCAGCGAAGTTTCCAGATATAAGAATAATGTACACAAATCAGTAGCTCTCCCATACGCCAACAGCAACCAAGCAGAGAATCGAATCAAGAACTCAATCCCTTTTACAATAGCTACAAAAAGAAAAAAGAAAAGAAAAAGAAAAAAAACTTAGGAATATACCTAACCAAGGAGGCAAAAGACCTCTACAAGGAAAACTACAAAACACCACTGAAAGAAATCATAGACAACACAAACAAATGGAAACACATTCCATGTTCATAGAATGGTAGAATCAAAATTGTGCAAATGACTATACGGCCAAAAGCAACCTACAAATTCAATGAAATTCCCATCAAATTTCCACCATCATTCTTCACAGCATTAGAAAAAACAGTTCTAACATTCACATAGAACCAAAAAAAGAGCCTACATAGCCAATACAAGACTAAGCAAAAAGAACAAATCTGGAGGAATCACACTACCTGATTTCAAGCTATATTATAAGTACACAGTCACCAAAACAGCATGGAACTGGCATAAAAATGGCACATAAACCAATGGAACAGAATAGAGAATCCAGAAATAAACCCAAATACCTACAGCCAAGTGATCTTCAACAACTATACAAAATCATAAAGTGGGAAAAGGACACCCTATTCAACAAATGGTGCTGGGATAACTGGCTAGACACATATAGGACAATGAAACTGGATCCTCATCTCTCACCTTTTACAAAAATCAACTCAAGATGGCTTAAGAACTTACATCTAAGACCTGAAGCTATAAAAATTATAGAATATTAACATTGGAAAAACCCTTCTAGACATTGGTTTAGGCAAGGATTTCAGGACCAAGAACCCAAAAGCAAATGCAATAAAAACAAAGATAAATTGCTGGGACTTAATTAAACCAACAAGCTTTTACATGGCAAAAGGAACAGTCAGCAGAGTAAACAGACAGCCCAGAGTGGGAGAAAATCTTCACAATCTATACATCTGACAATGGACTAATATCCAGAATCTACAATGAACTCAAACAAATCAGCCAAAAAAAAAAAAAAATTAATCTCACCAAAAAGTGGGCTAAGGACATGAATAGACAATTATCAAAAGAAGAGATACAAATGGCCAACAAACATACGAAAAAACGCTCAGCATCACTAATGATAAGGGAAATGCGAATCAAAATCACAATGTGACACCACCTTACTCCTGCAGGAATGGCCATAATCAAAATATCAGTAGACGTTGCTGGGGATGCAGTCATCAGGGAACACTTCTACACTGCTGGTGGGAATGTAAACTAGTACAGCCACTATGGAAAACAGTATGGAGATTTCCTAAAGAGCTAAAAGGAGAACTACCATTTGATCCAGCAATCCCAATACTGCGTATCTACCCAGAGTAAATGAAGTCATTATATGAAAAAGATACTTGCACATGCATGTTTATAGCAGCACAATTCACAATTGCAAAATCATGAAACCAACTCAAATGCCCATCAGTCAACAAGCGGATAAAGAAACTGTGGTATGTATACTTGTAAACTGTGTATGCATGTATGTAAACTGTGGGATACTACTCAGCCATAAAAAGGAATGAATTAACAGTATTCACAGCGACCTGGATGAGATTGGAGACTATTATTCTAAGTGAAGTAACTCAGGAATAGAAAACCAAAAATCGTATATTCTCACTGATATGTGGGAGCTAAGTTATGAGGATGCAAAGGCATAAGAATGATACAATGGACTTTGGGGACTTGTGGGAAAATGGGGGGTGAGGAATAAAAGACTACAAACAGGGTGCAGTGTATACTGCTCGGGTGATGGGTGTACCAGAATCTCACAAATCACCACTAAAGAACTTACACACGTAACTAAACACCACCTGTACTCCAATAATCTATGGAAAAAATTTTTAAAAAATTAAAAAAAAATTTAAAAGCATATATAGGCATCCATTATAGAACTTTCTGTGAGCATGCATATTCATTTCTCTTGGATAAATACCTAATACTGGAATTGTTCTGTCACAGGCAAGTTTAACTTTATAAAAAATTATCAAACCAAAAAAAAAAAATTAAAAACAGCATCTTTTGAACAACCTACAGCATACATTATATACAGTAGTGAAACATTGAAAACTTTCCCAATGAGATCATGAACAAGACAAGATTATCCGCTATCACCACCTCTATTTAACATTGTACTGAAGTCTTAAGCAATGCAACAAGGCAAGGAAAACGGAGAGCAACAATGGGAAAAGAACTAAGTGGGAGAGGAGGGGATGGACAAGGATTGAAAGGGAAGAAAAAAAATTACTATTTGAAAATTGTATGACTGCACATCTAGAACATCCAAAAAAATCTCCCAACTATTAAAATTACAAAATAATGTCACAAGGTCACTGGATACAAAGTCAACATAAAGCTATAAAGCTAAAACAGTATGGAATTAGTGCAAAAATAGAGTAATAGACTATGAAACTAATTAGAGTTCAAAAACAGATCCGCACATTTATAGTCATTTGATTGTTGTCAAAGATGACATTTCATCACAATAGGAAATGGTCTCTTCAAGTAATGATGCTAGATGATTTTAATTTCCATTCAGTGGGGGGAAAGATTTTTGACCCCTACACTTCTCACCATAAACAAAAATCAGCTCCAGATGAATTGAGATCTAAATATGAAAGATAAAACTACAAAGTTTTGAGAAGAAAACATCTTTGTGACCTTGAAGCCAGTAACATTTTCTTAAATAGATCATAAAAGCACCAATCAACTAACATTAATTAGCTATCTTACAGTTAAGAATTTTTGTTCATCAAAAAAGATACCATTAAGGAAGTGAAAAAAACAAGCATCAGACTGGGAAGTATTATGCATCTATCCACCATAGGACACCTATTTTGAATACATAAAGAACTACTACAAATCAAAAAAGTTATAAATCCAACAGAAATGCAGTATGTACTAAAGTGTTCATAGGAGCACTAGTTGTAAGAGCCAGATTATCAAAATACACACCAATAGTCAAGTAGATAAATTGGAGTACATTTACAACATGCAATACTATATAACAGTGAGGATGAACAATTTGTTAACTACCCAATTGTACCAATGACTATCACAAACATCAGATTGAATAAAAGAAGTCAGACACGAAAGAGTATGCACAATATCATTCCATCTATGTAAAGTAAAACAACAACAACAAATAAAAACAGACAAAACCTTGGTGAAAGTAATCTATCCTACAGAGTCAGAATAATGGTTAGCCTTCAGGAAGTATAAGGAGACATAAACAGCATTTCTAGGTTATTTGGCTGCTGGTTACATAAGTGTGCTCAATTTGTGAAAATTCAGTAAGCTGTTAACTTATGATGTGAACTTTTCTGTATCTATATAAAAATAAAAAGTGTTTTTTAAGAAAAGATCTACTCTGAATGTGATGCCTGCAGCAGCTATAAGCACACTCTCATATAACAATGTCCAAAAAGGCGTTTTCCTTTCTTAGCAACAAAGGAAAATATTTTTCAGAAGCTATCAGATTTCTCATTGGTCATGCCTGGATCACATCCTATGCAGTAACTGAAAGGAAATTTGTTAATGGAATATCTGACATTTTCTTTTTATGATGAAAAGTAGTCTCTGTTGGCAAGGAAGAAACACAGAGGAACACTGCATAGGTAACCACAAATTTTTGTCACCTCAGATTACTATTTTTTTTGAGACAGGGTCTCACTCTATTGCCTAAGCTGGAGTGCAGTGGCGTGCTCATGGCTCACTGCAGCCTCAACCTCCTGGACACAAGCAATCCTCCCACCTTAGCCTCCCAAGTAGCTGGAACTATAGGTGACCACCACCATGCCAGGCTAATTTTTGTATTTTTTATAGAAATGCGGTCTCACCATGTTGCGCAGGCTGGTCTCAAACTCCTGGGCTCAAGTAATCCTCCCGCCTTGGACTCCCAAAGTGCTGGGATTACAGGCATGAGCTATCATGCCTGGCCCTCAAATTATTATTAACAGTCTCTTAACTAGTTTTGCCATAGTCGCTTTTGTCTTCCTCCAAATGTAAACTCTGTTTAGTAGCCACAGTCATTTGATAAAAATGTAAATTCGAAAAATCTTTCATAAGCTTCTCATTACCATAAGAATAAATCCACATCCTTAAAATAGTTGACAAGTTCCTGCACGATTTTGGTTTCTGCTTACCTCCTCAGCTTTATCCTGAATTGTCCTTTGCCTAACTATATTTTACCTATATAGTCTGTAATAATGCAAAAATAATTTTATACCGTGAAGAAGGCAGATTCTGAAAGTATTCATAAATACATCATAAAGATCAACAAATGGCCAAAAAGTATTAATTGTACATCACTTAAAATGGATTACATCTTGGATACTCTCTAGAAAATTATTTTTATACGTGTAAATATAAGAATAATTATAGGGACTTTTGGTCTGTCATATGAGACCTCAGTCCCCTAACTTTTCCTTTAAAGTCTCAAGTTCAGCCAGGTACAGGGCCTCAGGCCTATAATCCCAACACTGGGGGGCTGAGGCCAGAGGATTGCTTGAGGCCAAGAGTTTGAGATAAATCTAGGCAACGTAGCAAGACCCCATCTCTACAAAAAATAAAAAAATTAGCCAGGCATCGTGATGTGTGCCTGCAGTCCCAGCTACTCAGGAGGTTGAGGCAGAAGGATCACTTAAGCCCAGAACTTTAAGCGTGCAATGAGCTATAATTGAAACACCACTGATTAATTTGCAAGTGTTTTGGAAAAGTACTTTAGGAAACTGAACTAAGTAAGTATCCTTTCGTTCTTGCTTTCAAAACTCAACTAATATGACAGCTGAGGCATTTGAAAAATATACAAATCCACAAAAGCAATGGGAATAGAAGATAAAAACTGATGAGGTGGTAAAAAAAAAAAAAGAGATTAGTGATAAAAAAAAAACTTACATATTATCTTTCTCCACTTTGTTTAGTCCCTGAGATGTGTAGAAATAGGGACGGTGGGGAAGAGGGCAGCAAGGAGGAGGTCAACAAGAAGCAAGGTACACGGTACCCTAATATCTCCGAAATTTGAAGTACCAGGTAGTTCTGAAAGCAGGGGTGCCAAGTTAGGATAAAAATACAAAAAAACAAGCGAACAAGAAAACTAGTTGAAAGTCTATAGGGGCATACCCGAGAGATTTTGAGGGTTCAGTTTGAAACTATCACAACAAATGAAATATTGCAATAAAGCAAGTCACACAAATTTTTTGGTTTCCCAGTGCAAATAAAAGCTGTTACACTATACTAGAATCTATTAAGTATGTAATAGCATTATATCCAAGAAAATAATACACATACCTTAATTTAAGAATATTTTACTGCTAAAAAGTGCTAACAATCATCTGGGCCTTTAATGAATCATAACCTTTTTGCTGGTGTAAGGTCTTGCCTCAATGTTGATGGCTACTGACTGATCAGGGTGGTGTCGCTGAAGGTTTGTGTGGCTGTGGAAGTTTCTTAAAATAAGACAACAATGATGGTTGCCACGATGATTGACTCTTCCTTTCATGGAAAATTCATCTGTGGCATGCAATGCTGTTTAATAGTATTTTACTTCAGGTAAAATTTCTTTCAAAATTTGAGTCAGTCCTCTCAGACCCTGCCATTACTTTTTCAAATAAGTTGATGTAATATTCTAAATCCTTTATTGTCATTTTGACAATGTGTTCACAGCATCTTCACCAGGAGCAGATTCAACCTCAAGAAACTACTTTCTTTGCTCATCCATAAGATACAACTCCTCATCATTTCAAGTTTTATCACGAGATTGCAGTAATTCAGTCACATCTTTTAGGCTCCAATTCTAATTCTAGTTCTCTTGTTATTTCCAATGCACCTGCAGTTACTTTCTCAACTGAAGTCTTAACCTCTCAAAGTTGTCAATGCAGACTGGAATCAACTTCTTCCAAACTCTTGTTAATTTTTATATTTTGACCTTCTCACATGAATCATAAATTTCTTAATGACATCTGGGATGAATCTTTTCCAGAAGACTTTCAATTTACTTTGCCCAGATCCATTAGAGGAATCACTATGGCAGCTAATACCTTATGAAATGTACATCTTAAATAATAAGACTTGAAAGTTAAAATAACTGCTTTATCTATGAGCTGCAGAACAGAAGTTGTATTAGTAAACATGAAAACAACATTAATTTCCTTGTATATCTCCATCAAAGGTCTTCAGTGACTAGGTACATTGTCAATGAGCAGTAATATTTTGAAATAAATCTTTTTCTCTGAGCAGTAGGTCTCAAGAGTGGGATTAAAATATTCAGGAAACCATGCTTTCAACAGATGTGCTATCATACAGGCTTTGTTCTTCCATTTATAGCACATGGGCAGAATAGATTTAGCATAATTCTTAAGGGCCCTAGGATTTTTAGAACAGTGAGTGCTGCTTTCAACTTAAAGTTACCAGCTGCATCAGCCCATAACAAAAGAGTCAGCCTGTCTTGTGAAGTTTTCAAGCCAGGCATTGACTTCTCTCTAGCTATGAAAGTCTTAGCTGGCATCTTCTTCTAGCAGAAGGCTGTTTTGTCTACATTGAAAATGTATTGCTTGGTGTATCTACCCTCATCAACTATTTTAGCCAGATCTGGGTAACTTGCTACAGCTCCTCCATCAACACTTACGCTTCACTGGGCTCTTTTACGTTATGAAGATAGATTCTTTCCTTAAATCTCATGAACCAACCTCTGTTAGCTTCAAACTTCTTCTGCAGCTTCCTCACCTCTCAGCCTTTATAGAATTCAAGAGTTAAGAGTCCTACTGTGGATTAGGCTTTGACTTACAGGAATGTTGTGGCTGGTTTGATTTTCTATCTTTTTCCATATTAGCAATAAGGCTGTTTTGCTTTCTTATTATTCATGTGTTCACTAGAGTAGCACTTTTAATTTCCTTCAGGAACTTTCCCAATAGAACAAGAGGTTAGTTTTTGGCCTATTTTGGCTTTCAACATGCCCTCCTTATTAAGTTTAATCCTTTCTAGTTTTTGAGTTAAAGTGAGAGACGTGAGACGCTTCCTTCGACTTGGACATTTAGAGACCATTGTCAGATTACTAATTGGCCTAATTTTAATATTGTTGTGTCTCAACCAATAAGGAGACCCAAGGAGAGGGAGGGAGATGGGAAACAGAACACATACAGTTATCGATTGGGTTTGCCATCTTACATGGGCTTAGTTTGTGGAGACCCATAACAATGACAAAAGTAGATCAAAGATTGCTGATCACAGATGACCATAACAGGTATAATGATGATGAAAAAGTTTGAAATATTACAAGAATTACCAAAACATGACAGTGACACAAAATGAGTACATGCTGTTGGAAAAATGGCACCAACAGACTTGCTCAATGCAGGGTTGCCACAAATCTTCAATTTGTAAAAACACAATATTTATCAAAGTGAAGTGCAATAAAATGAGATATGTCTGTAGTATAAGGAATAAAGCCCTAGATTATTACCTGCCCCCAGCGTGAGCAGGCAGTTGATGGTTTCCTTTCCCACTCTTACAGAAAAATAAGGTCTTACCAGTTAGACAGATTAAAGAGGGTCTAGGTTCAGGTAAAACAAGACTAGATGGCAGCACCTGAATATAAAAAGAACTGTACATCTGCACATTTCACAGTAAAATCTCACCTCCCTTCCTCTTGCTCAGTTACAAGAACACTGACTCCTAGGCAGAACACTTTGTAGTTTCCTACATATCTCACCTCCCATCCCTTGCCATGTGCCCCAGGCCAGAGAATGTATTATTATTTTCTGGGCAAAATGAAAATCCATAAGAAAAGACCTATACATAATGATGTGTGAGTGTCCTCAATATTACAAACATTTATTGATTGACTGAATGTCTATTTTGTGCAGGCACTATTCTCATTGGTTGGAATATATCAATGAAACCAAGAACAACAACAAAATCCCTGTTCTCTTGTAAGTGATGTTCTAGTAATAAATGTAATCAATAAGGGATTACATAGCATATCAGGTAAAAAAAAGTGCACGGGAGAAAAACAGAGCAGGAAAAGACAGCTGAAGTATTAGGGGCAGGTGTGTACAGCTTTAAATAAGGTGGTCAGAATAGGCCTCAATGAGAAGGTGATGTGTGCAAAGACGTGAAGGAGGTGAGACTTCCAGCCTGACTACACTATAGAAGGCCCACTAAGAACAAATTCTACGAACACAAACTGTTCCAAACTTATTATTTGTGCCTCACTCTTAAATAAGAGAAAAAAGTCAAGGATCTCCTGGTATGTAAGAAACAAGGCCGGGCGCGGTGGCTCAAGCCTGTAATCCCAGCACTTTGGGAGGCCGAGACGGGCGGATCACGAGGTCAGGAGATCGAGACCATCCTGGCTAACACAGTGAAACCCCATCTCTACTAAAAAATGCAAAAAAAAAAAAAAAAAAAAAAAAAAAAGGAACTCCAAAGAAAGGCAGTAAAGGAAGCATAAGAATTTAAAAAAACAAAACAAAGTATCATTAACATCCTCAGTGATATAACATATTGCATCCATGAAACAAGAACAGAATGTTAATTTTTTAAAATGGTCAAAGAACAAAAAGAGGTCTTAGAAATTTATATATATATATGACATTTTTGCCTATACACACACACACACACAGGCAAAACCTTCTTTTTTTTTTTTCTTTTTTGGTTTTGCAGGCTGGAGTTCAGTGGCACGTTCTCGGCTCACTGCAACCTCTGCCACCTGGGTTCAAGCAATTCTCATGCCTCAGCCTCCTGAGTAGCTGAGACTACAGGCAAGTGCCACCACACTCTGCTAATTTTTGTATTTTTAGTAGACATGGGGTTTTGCCATGTTGGCCAGGCTAGTCTTGAACTCTTCACCTCAGGTGATCTGCCCACCTCGGCCTCTCAGAGTGCTGAGATTACAGGCATAAGCCACCACACCTGGCCAAAAACTTCTTAATTCAATAGAAGTTAAATGAATTGGAAGACAAGAAAACAAAAGAAATAGAAAATGAGAAAATTAGGATCTAACGCAAGAAGTTATCATAGCTAATAAATGTGAATTCACATAGACAACACAGAGAAAACAATTAAAAACTATCAAAGAACACAAGAGTGTCTCCAGGACTCAGGGACAGGTATCTCCAAACTGACAGAAACCACTGAGCACCCTGCACAATAAACGAAACACACACACAATAAGGCACAGTATCATGAAATTTCACAACATCAAGAAAAAAGAGATTATAAAAGCTACTTGAGAGAAAAATAGGTCACATGCAAAGCATCAGAAATTAAAAGTGGCATTGTATTTCTCAACATTTACGCTGAAACTATGAGGCAATGGAGAATGTGTTTAAAATTCTGAGAGAAAATTATTTCCAAACTAGAATTCCATACGTAGCCAAATCATCCCTCGAGGGTGAGATTAAAATAAAGTTTTCAGTCATGCAAGGTTTCAACAATTTACCTCCCATGTGGAGGATGTATTCCATCAATAAAGGAAGTAAACCAAAAATGAGAAAGACCTGGGATCCAGAAATAAGAGGTCTTCCAAAAGAAAAAGTGAAGGAAATTGTGTCTGAGAAGCAGACACCAAGATAAGGTTAGAAATACAAGAAATTTAGTAGGGGAAATGTCTGTAAGAGAAAATGGGGAGGGAGCCAGGGGAGGCTGAAAGAGCTGTTAGATGGTGTGATGGTTAATACTGAGTGTCAACTTGATTGGATTGGGGGATACAAAGTATTAATCCTGGGTGTTCCTGTGTGAATGTTGCCAAAAGAGATTAACATTTGAGTCAGTGGTCTGGGGAAGGCAGATCCAGCCTTACTCCGGTGGGCACAATCTAATCAGCTTCCAGTGAATATAAAGCAGGCAGAAGATTGTGAAAGGAGAGATGAGCTTAGCCTCCCAGCCTACATCTTTCTCCCATGCTGGATGCTTCCTGCTCTCGAACATAGGACTCCAAGTTCTTCAGTTTTGAGACTTGGACTGGCTCTCCTTGCTCCTCAGCTTGCAGACAGCCTATTGTGGGACCTTGTGTGTAACTTAATGCTTAAGAAACTCATATACATACATGGATATATATATATCCTATTAGTTCTTTCCCTCTAAGAGAACCATGATTAATACAGCTTTTGGTACCAGGAGTGGTTCTAGAGGAATGGGTTGTTTTATTGGTTTTGAGGTTTCTGGAGTTGGCTGCTTAATATGATTAGACCCAAAAATGCTAAGGACTCTACTTCTAACTGTATGGAAAACACTGATAGTCCTTGGCGTAAACTGTTTAGAGAGTTATGCAAAATAACTGATGAAGCTTGGGACACTGAGTTTGTAAACTCTGATGAGGCTCTTTTGCCAAAAGAAACAGCTTCCCCATCCCCAGTAATGGCAACATCCCCTCCCCGACCCACACTGCCATCAGTCTTTCCACCTTTGTCTGAGGAGATAAACCCTGTGCTGCCTGAGGCAACAGTGATGACCTCCCCTGAGGTAGTTGCCAGGCAAGAAAATGTTGATTCTCCTCAGAAGCCACCCCCAACGCCCCTGTTTGCTTCTAGACCTATAGCTAGACTAAAGTCCTGGTAGGCTCCTGGAGGTGAAGTTGAGAGTGTGACCCATGAGGAGGTGTGCTACAATTGAAAAGAACTGTTTAAGTTCTCTAAAATTTATATAAACAGAAATCTGGAGAACAAGCATGGGAATGGATATTAAGGGTATGGATAACGGTGGAAGGAACACACAGTTGTATCAGGCTGAATTGATTGATTTGGGTCCAGTAAGTAGGGACTCTGCTTTTAATGTTGCAGCTCAAGGAGTTAAAAAAGGTTCTAATAGTTTATTTGCTTAGTTAGCTGAAATATGGATTCAAAAATGGTCCACTGTGAAAGAGCTAGAAATACCTGATTTCCCTTGGTTTGATGTAGAGGAAGGGATCTAAAGGCTTAGGGAGATTGGGATGGGGTAGTGGATTAGTCACTTTAGACCTACTCATTCCAGCTGGGAGAGCCCAGAAGATATACCCTTGACCAAAGACTTACAAAACAGATTTGTGAGGGCAGCAACTGCATTTTTAAAGAGTCCTGTAACTGCTCTTCTCTGTATGTCAGATCTAATGATGGGAACCACAGTCACTCAACTACAAAATTTAAATAAAATGGTAATAATTGAATCCCAAGGCTAATGATCAGACATTTTGGGGACTACTGGACAGTGGCTCTGAGCCTACATTGATTCCAGGGGACACAAAGCGTCATCTTGGTCCTCCAGTTAAAGTAGGGGCTTACAGACGTCAGGTAATTAATAGAGTTTTAGCTCAGGTCTGACTTACACTGGATCCAGTGGGTCCCCAGACTCATCCTGTGGTCATTTCCCCAGTACCAGAATGCATAATTAGCACAGACATACTTAGTAGCTGGCAGAACACCCACATTGGCTCCCTGACTGGTAGGGTAAGAACTATCATGGTGGGAAAGGCCAAATGGAAGCCAACAGAGCTACCTCTACCTAGAAAAATGGTAAATCAAAAACAGTATCACACCCCTGGAAGGATTGTGGAGATTAGTGCCACCATCAAGGACTTGAAGGATGCAGGGGTGGTAATTCCCACCACATCCCCATTCAACTCTCCCATCTGGCCTGTGCAGAAGACAGATGGATCTTGGAGAAAGACAGTGGATTATCATAAGCTTAACCAAGTGATGACTCCAATTGCAGCTGCTGTACCAGATGTGGTTTCATTGCTTGAGCATATTAATATATCTCCTGGTATATGGTATGCAGCCATTGACTTGGCAAATGGCTTTTTCTCTATTCCTGTCCATAAGGCCCATCAGAAGCAATTTGCCTTCAGCTAGCGAGGCCAGCAATATACCTTTACTGTCCTACCTCAGGGGTATATCAACTCACTGGCTTTGTGTCATAATCTTATTCGGAGAGACCTTGATCACTTTTCCCTTCCGGAAGATATCACACTGGTCCATTACATTGATGACAATGTGCTGATTGGATCCAATGAGCAAGAAGTAGCAAATACACTGGACTTATTGGTGAGACATTTGCATGCCAGGGGATGGGAAATAAATCCAACTAAAATTCTGGGATCTTCTACCTCGGTAAAATTTCTAGGGATCCAGTCGTGTGGGTCTTGTTGAGATATTCCTTCTAAGGTGAAGGATAAGTTGCTGCATTTGGCCCCTCCTACAACCAAGAAAGAGGCACAATACCTAGTGGGTCTATTTGGATTCTGGAGGCAACACATTCCTCATTTGAGTATGTTCCTCCAGCCCATTTATTGAGTGACTGAAAGGCTGCCAGTTTTGAGTGGGGTCCAGAACAGGTGAAGGCTCTGCAACAGGTCCAGGCTGCTGTGCAAGCTGGTCTGCCACTTGGGCCATATGACCCAGCAGATGCAATGGTGCTTGAGGTGTCAGTGGCAGATAGGGATGCTGTTTGGAGCCTTTGGCAGGCCCCCATAGTGAATCACAGTGGAGGCCTCTAGGATTTTGGAGCAAGGCCCTGCCATCTTCTTCAGATAACTACTCTCCTTTTGAGAGATAGCTCTTGACTGGGCTTTGGTGGACTATGGGTCATCAAGTCACCATGCAACCTGAACTGACTACCATGAACTGGGTGTTTTCTGACCCATCTAACTATAAAGTGGGTTGTGCACAGCAGCATTCCATTAACAAATGGAAGTGGTATATACACGATCAGGCTCGAGCAGGTCCAGAAGGCACAAGTTACATGAGGAAGTGGCTCAAATGCCCATGGTCTCCACTCCTGCCACCCCAACTTCTCTCCCGCAACCTGCACCGATGGCCTCATGGGAGTTCCCTATGATCAACTGGCAGAGGAAGAAAAGACTAGGGCCTGGTTCACAGATGGTTCTGCATGATATGCAGGCACCACCCAAAAGTGGACAGCTGCAGCACTACAGCCCCTTTCTAGGACATCCCTGAAGGACAGCAGTGAAAGAAAATCTTCCCAGTGGGCAGAACTTTGAGCAGTGCACCTGGTCGTGCACTTTGCATAGAAGGAGAAATGGCCAGATGTGTGATTTTACACTGATTCATGGGCTGTAGCCAATGGACTGGCTGGATGGTCAAGGACTTGAAAGAACCATGATTGGCAAATTGGTGACCAAGAAATTTAGGGAAGAGGTATGTGGATGGGCCTCTCTTGAGTGGTCAAAAGCTAAATATATTTGTATCCCATATGAGTGCTCACCAATGAGTGACCTCAGCAAAGAAGCAGTTTAATAATCAAGTGGATAGGATGACCCGTTCTGTGGACACCACACAGCCTCTTTCCCCAAGCACCAATGTCATCACCCAATGGGCCCATGAACAAAGCAGCCTTGGTAGCAGGAATGGAGGTTCTACATGGGCTCAGCGACATGGACTTCCACTCACCAAGGCTGACCTGGCTAAGGCCACTGCCGAGTGCCCAATTTGCCAGCAGCAGAGACCAACACTGAGCCCTTGATGCGGCACCATCAGTCAGCTACCTGGTGGCAGGCTGATTATATTGGACCTCTTCCATCATAGAAAAGGCAGAGGTTTGTCCTCACTGGAATAGGCACTTACTGAATATGGGTTTGCCTATCCTGCATGCAATGCTTCTGCCAAGACTACCATCTGTGGACTCACAGAATGCCTTATCCACTGTCATGGTATTCCACACAGCATTACCTCTGACTTTATGGCTAAAGAAGGGTGGAAGTGGGCACATGCTCATGGAATTCACTGTTCTTACCATGTTCCCCATCATCCTGAAGCAGCTGGATAGACAGAACAGTGGAATCGCCTTTTGAAGTCACAATCACAATGCCAGCTAGATGACAACACTTTGCAGGACTGGAGCAAAGTTCTCCAGAAGGCTGTGTATGTTCTGAATCAGGGTCCAATATATGGTACTGTTTCTCCCATAGCCAGGATTCACAGGTCCAGGAATCAAGGGGTGGAAGTGAAAATGGTACCACCATCACCCCTAGTGATCCACTGGCAACAGTTTTGCTTCCTGTTCCCACATTACATTCTGCTGGCCTAGAGGTCTTAGTTTCAGAGGGAGGAACACTGCGACCTGGAGACACAACAATTCCATTAAACTGGAAGTTAAGATTGCCACCTGGACACTTTGGGCTCCTCCTATCTTTAAGTCAATAAGCTAAGAAGGGAGTTACAGTGTTGGCTAGGATGACTGACCTGGACTGTCAAGATGAAATCAGTCTACTACTCCACAGTGGAGATAAGGAAGAGTATGCATGGAATACAGGAGATCCATTAGGACATCTATTAGTATTACCATGCCCTGTGATTAAGGTCAATGGGAAACTACAACAGCCCAACCCAAGCAGGACTACAAATGACCCACACTCTTCAGGAACAAACTTTGGGTCACTCCACCAGGAAAAAAATCCATGACCTACTGAGGCAGTTGCTGAAGGCAAAAGGAATACAGAATAGGTAGTAGAAGAAGGTAGTCATCAATACCAGCTACGATCATGTGACCAGCTGCAGAAATGAGGACTGTAACTGTCATGAGTATTTCCTTCTGCTTTTGTTAAAAACATGTTTGTGCATGTATAGACTTGTACTAAGAAAATATCTTCATTTTATTTCCTTTTCCTTTATCAGGTGACATAAGATTTACAGACTTCACATCAGCATTTAAGTATTGTTAACTTTATGTACTAGTATTTGGGTTGGGAATTGATGCATTTCTGGCTGTATGAAGGATAGCTGTATCATGTTAGGTGTAACTATGACCCATTATTGTCTTTATATGAAGATTATGTAGGATCTCAGGAGATATGTATAGGTTCAAGTTGACAAGGGGTAGATTGGCGATGGTTAATACTGAAAGCCAACTTGATTGGATTGAGGGATACAAAGTATTAATCCTGGATATGCCTTTGTGGGTGGCGCCAAAAGAGATTAACATTTGAGTCACTGGGCTGAGGAAGGCAGATCCACCCGTAATCTGGTGGGCACAATCTAATCAGCTTCCAGTGAATATAAAGCAGGCAGAAAAAATATAAAAAGAAGAGATGGGCCTAGGCTCCCAGTCTACATCTTTCTCCCATGCTGGATGCCTCCTGCCCTTGAACATCAGACTCCAAGTTCTTTAGTTTTGGGACTTGTTCTGGCTCTCCTTGCTCCTCAGCTTGCAGACAGCCTATTGTGGGACCTTGTGATTGTGTAAGTTAACACTTAACAAACTCCCCTATATATATATCCCACATACATGTCCTATATATGTATAAAATAACATAGGATATATATTACATATATAATATCCTATATATAGGATATATGTTCATCCTATATATAGGATAAAAATTATATATATATATATATATCCTATTAGTTCTGTCCCTCCAAGAGAACCCTGACTGATACAGATGGTGACACAGGTTCGACCCAGGGGAAGGAGACAGGGAAGAAAGGCAGGCTGGGTGGATATGTGTTAGGCCGCAGTGCCAGTCTAAGGAAAATCTGATGAAACTGTCCATCAGATGACTCAACATCTCCCAGGAATGAGCCTGCTTTGGTGTCCCTGTTGTGCTCAGTCACTGACTGGGTCAGAATCTGGGAAGCATAGCCTTGGAACAAACATGGTGATGGATTTCAGAGAGCAGCAGCTGGAGCCATCAGTCAGTTACTGTTTGTGGGCAGAGATCTGAGAGGAGCATTCTCATGGTCACCTGTGGCGACTTTGTAATGTGTCAACTCAAGCTAGTCTAAAGTATGTTTCTCAAGATTCCCTTACCCACAATTCTAGTTAGGTGAGACACAAGAATTCTTTTCATGCAAGATTTGGAGAGCAGGATGTGAAGGCTATCTGACTGCGACATCTGTCACCCTACTAATCACCAGGGTTGATTCAGCGGATCTAGTTGGCTAGATTGGTATCACCTTCCTCCCTCACTGCTCTATGTGCATCCCTCCCAAAGCTGTGTGCTTGGTCAAAGAGGACAACCCTCCCTGATAAAGGAGGACCACTCTTTGGTCAAGAATATACGAGTAGCTGTGCTTCCCTCACAGAATCCCCAAACAAGCTCTCAAGATTTTGGAGAGCAGAAGAGAGGCAGCACCCATTTTATTTTTACACTGAAGACAAGCAGGCGCTTTTATAGATCATATACAATGTCACTATCTACTGCTTCACACCACTGTCATGGGGCGGGAACCAGGACTACAACTGACCCTCATTCCCTTAGATCTTCCTGCAGGCTCTCTAACTCCTAGGTTAGGTGAATGTTTAGCTCTAAGAAAAAAGGTATCAACTTCTTCTGCGGGACACTCGTCACAAGATTGGAGGCAGTGAGCATGGATGATTCCAGTTCATCTTCATGGGTTCCAGCCTGTGATCATAGGTTCCAGATTGTTCTTGCTCTCCACCACTTTACATAAATCTTGACTTTCAACTTCCTGCTCTATGGACTTCAAGCTCATCTGTTTACATCAGATGTGAAAACTATAGTCTTACAGAATTTATTTAACCAACTTCTACTTGGGAAAGGTAGAATTCCTGTAGTAAATCCCTTACTATACACCCCTGGTCTCCCTCAATGCTCTTTGCTTTTCTGAGGAATCTTCCACTGACAGCAGATGAGCTGGAAGTCCAGGAGGGATGTTACCGGGAAAAAATGTGGAACTGGGAGTTATGGGTTGCTGTTTCAAGAAAGAGTTTCTATATCTGTCAGAAAATTTAGAGACATGTTGGTAACCAACATTTTAAAAGTTAAGAAACAAAGGAGCTAAGTATTAATTCCAGGAAAACAAAATAATGCCTAAAAAAATGTAAGCATTAGGACATGATATGATTCAGGCAAAGAAACACTTATGTGATCATAATAATGAAAACATGCATAATGATTTCAGCAAATACCACAAAAACCTACACTAGTAAGATAAAGATAAGCAAAGTAGATGAGAGAAGGAATGGGATTAGAGAGCTAAATCCTGATGTGTTACAGCAGATATGATTAGATCACAGCTTTAAATATAGATACATACACTTTATTTAGAATTGTACACATCTAATACAGGTATCTATGTACATGCATTTAGAAATACGAAAGTAAATATTTCTACAATTTTTTAACAAAAAATGGCTAACAGAGCTAACAGGATTGCTCCCAAGGAGTGAGACAAGAGTGTGGGGCAGGGTGAGAGGTATGATTGTTGCAAGTGCTACTGCAAGTATTTCACGCTATTTTTTTTTAAGAGATGGGGTCTTGCTAGGTTGTCCAAACTGGCCTTGAACTCCAAGGCTCAAACAATCCTTCTGCCTCACCTCCCAAGTAGCTGGTACTATAAGCACATGCCATCATACCCAGCTCTTTCACACTTTTAACCAACATACATGTTTTACTGTAGTAAAAAGAAGCATTAAATTATGAAAATTCAAAGTTAATATAATTGAAAATAAAAAAACTATGACTTAGTGAGTTAGCAAAACAGAAAAGAAAGGCAGAAACTTAACAATATCAAGTCTAAACTACTTAGAGTTCAAAAACAAGCACTCAATGCTGAGGTACATATTCACAGGTGATAAAACTGTAAGGACAATTAAGAAAGTTATCATAAAAAGGTAGGATCATAGTTTTCCCTAAAGGGTAGGGGAAGGTTTGTGACAGGAACTCAGATACTCATAATGTTCTATTTCTTATACCAAACAGATATGTGGGTGTGTGTGTGTACATGTGTGCATGCATGCATGTGTGTTTTATGGACTTTGGAGAGCAGGGAAACACTAAGGACACAACAGAAACTCCAGAACACAGTTGTGGAGTTCCTCATGCTATCCACGAGATTTAGTTTTTACCAAGTCCTTCATACTCCAGGTAACATCACGATTTGCTGCTATGTGAGCTCTAAAATAAATAAACATATTGAAATGTATCTTTTATCTTAGAACAAAAATGAAACAGAATTGTATGTATGGCAGGTATGAGAAAATCTTATCAAATACATAGAAATTTAGACTGTTCACATGTATGAGTAATTTTTAAGGTATAGCAAATTAAAAAGTACACTATCATTCTATTACCATAATTTTAAAAATGTTTTATTATGCTGAGATTACAGGCATGAGTCACTGCACCCAGCCCTATCACCATAAATTTTAACAGTAAATAAATATTGAAAACAAAGGAAGGTTAAAACTAGCCTTTAAGTAAACATGTCAGAAATATATCTAAGAAAACAGGCTATTTGATATCATGCCACTGGATTATAACCCACTGAGAAACAGGTGAGGGAATCATAAATTTAAAATGCCAAAAAGTCACTATAAAACACTTTTTATATAAGTCATTTAACTATTAAGTAAACAATTGCTTATTTAAAAATCCAGATAAAGGCGAGACACAATATAATCCCATGTCTTTGGGAGACCAAGGCAGGCGGATCCTGGAGTCCAGGAGTTTCAGAACAGCCTGGCCAATATGGCAAAACCCTGTCCTTACAAAAAACACAAAAATTAGCAGGGCATGGTAGCATGCCAGTAGTCTCAGCTACTCAGGAGGCTGCAGCGGGAGGATCGATTGAACCTAGAAGGTCTAGGTCCCAGTGAACCATGATTGAGCTACTGTACTCGAGCATGGGCAACAGAGCAAGACCCTGTCTCAAAAAACAAAAAATTTCAGTTGAAGCAGAAAGATACATGAAGACCTAGTTACCTTTTAAACAACTGATAACAATGAAGCCTTAAAAAGGCCATTTTACAACTGGGCCTGGTGGTTCACGCCAGTAATCTCAACATTTTGGGAGGTAGAAGGGGGAGGATAGCTTGAGGCCAGGAGTTCCAGACCAGCCTGGGCAACATAGTGAGACCCTATCTCTACAAAATAAAAGTAAATAAATAAAAGGTCATTTCAGAATCAAGCTGCTTTCAAAAGGACTACTAAAAAGCTAACTAAGGTAGGGCACGGTGGTTCATGCCTATAATTCTTGCACTTTGGGAGGCTAAGGTGGGTGGATCGCCTGAGGTCAGGAGTTCGAGACCAGCCTGGGCAACATGGCGAAACCCTGTCTCAACTAAAAATACAAAAATTAGCCAGGCATGGTGGTGCACACCTGTAATCCCAGCTACTCAGGAGACTGAGGCAGTAGAATCGCTTGAACCCAGGAGACAGAGGTTGCAGAGAGCTGAGATCGTGCCACTGCATTCCAGCCTGGATGACAGAGTGAGACTCCGTCTCAAAGAAAAAAAAGAAAAAAAGTTAAGGCAGCCAGGCGCGATGGCTCATGCCTGTGATCCAGTACTTTGGGAGGCTGAAGCAGGACGATCATTTGAGGTCAGGAGTTCGAGACCAGCCTAACATGATAAAACCCTCTCTCTACTAAACATAGTAAAAATTAGCTGGGTGTGGTGGTGAACACCTGTAATCTCAGCTACTCAAGAGGCTGAGGCAGGAGAATTGCTTTAACCTGGGAGGCCGAGGTTGCAGTGAGCAGAGATCACACCACTGCACTCCAGCCTGGGTGACAGAGTAAGACTTTGTCTCAAAAAAAAACAAAAAACAAAAAACGACGACGACAAAAAACCTAACTAAGGCAAAACCTATAAGAAGCAGGCAACAAATTCAACAGATACTTTTGATCAAGAGACATCACTTTCTAGAGAGAAAAATAGGTCACATGCAAAGCATCAGAAATCAAAAGTGGCATTGTATTTCTCAACATTTACAATGAAAATAATGAGGCAATGGAAAACGTGTTTAAAATTCTAAGGAAAATTATTTTCAAACTAGAATTCCACAGCTAAGTGATTCTTACTGCAAGGTTGTCACAATCCTGTGTAGGTAATGAATCAGATGCAGAATTCTGACTTCAATATAATCTAAATATGCGTTGTGGAAATGTGGAATTCTGAAAGAGATTGGGAAGAAAAGTAGTGTGAATTATATAGGAGTGGATTAAAGGGACATCATGAAGGCTGACTCCATTCAAGTTTTCTTGCTTTATGATTTTGCCTTTTCTATGAGATAATAATAAATAACAATTAACATTTTGGAAGTACTTATTCTTTGGCAGGCACAGTTGTAAGAACTATAGATGTACTGATTTTTTTCCAGCCTTGCAATAGCTCTATGAGGTACACCTTTTCTGTTTGTTTGTTTGAAAGAGAGTCTCGGTCTGTCGCCAAGCTGGAGTTCTGTGGCTTGATCTTGGCTCACTGCAACCTCCGCCTCCCAGATTCAAGCAATTCTCCTGCCTTAGCCTCCCGAATAGCCGAGTAGCTGGGACTACAGGCATACACCACCACATCCAGCTAATTTTTGTATTTTTTAGTAGAGATGGGGTTTCACCATGTTGGCCAGGATGGTCTCAACCTCTTGATCTCAGGATCCGCCTGCCACAACCTCCCAAAGTACAGGCATGAGCCACTGCACCCGGCCAAGGTACATTCTTTTAATCTTCATTTTAGATACTAGATATCTGAGGTTAACATTCCAAGGTTCATGGTTAAATGGCAGAGCAAGAATTCAAACCCCAGCAGATGACTCCAAAGCCCATGCTCTTAGAGCTTTAACAACCCAAAGAAATAAATAGTTAGAGGTAGTGAAAACTCTTAATTTCATGAGATTATATAGGAAAGCAAACTTTCGAATGCTTTTGTTTTGGTGGGGAGGTGGGGGAGAGTGTTTTTTTTGAGACGCAGTTTTGCTCTTCATGCCCAGGCTGGAGTGCAAGGGTACTTGAGCCAATGATCTTGGCTCACCACAACCTCTGCCTTCCGGGTTCAAGTGATTCTCCTGCCTCAGTCTCCTGAGTAGCTAGGATTACAGGCCTGTGCCACCACACCTGGCTAATTTTGTATTGTTAATAGAGACGGGGTTTCTCCATGTTGGTCAGGCTGGTCTTGAACCCCTGACCTCAGGTGATCCACCCACCTTGGCCTCCCAAAGTTCTAGGATTACAGGCATGGGCCACCGTGCCTAGTCTATTATATGCTTTTAAGATCTATAAAAACATAACAATTTTAATGGCTTTGCTCCTGTCAGCTACCATTCACTGAGCTGCTACTATGTTCCAGGCACTTAAAACATTTGTTGCAATCATCCCAACATTATATCTCTAATTTATAGCTAATTTATAAGTAACTTAAGTTCATAGAGAGGTTATACAATCTGCCCATGGGTCACCTAGCTAGGGACCTAGCCAGCCAGGATTTGAAAGTAATTATCCCGCAAAATCCTGAACATCACCAAAGCAATAACCTTAAAGTATGTGTGCCTAGAATAAAAATAAAAGAACATATTCTAAGATGAATACAAGTCAATAAATATCGACAACTCAAAAAGCCATAATTCTATATATGCTATAAAGAGATGTGGAACTTTGAAGGGGATTGAGAAGGAAGAAACTAATTCAACTGGGTGAAAGTCTCATAATACTTGTTATTTTATTATTAGTTAATATGCATAGAAATAATGCATGACAATGGGAACAAATGAAGTTGTTACTACAGATCTAGGTAGAGGTAAAACTTCAATATACACCTCCAGTTAGATTAAACAAACAGCTAAAGTAGCTCCCCAACCCAATGACCCACAAACTCTTTGCTTGTAAGATCTATGACTTCCATTGGTCCTGTAATTCACATATAACAGATTTTACTTATAGAAGTATAAAAATTAGCCAAAAACCCACCTCATAATTTACTTTCAGAAGTGTTTAGCTAAATCTAGAACACCTGTCTAACAAGGGTTAAGGTGAAATTTTACAAAATGAATATTTTGGAGTCAGAAGTAACAAATTTTATTTTACATGAATTTTTAAAATACTGAACTAACTCTATTAGTTACGGCTTAGATATCATGAAGTTTGACTTCATCTTGATGTGAATTACCATCATTTTGAGAAAAATGTTAACTTGTTTCCAAAAACTATAATCATTGATAACTGAGGAGAAAAAGCAAAGACATTTTTTGTTCTATTCACAAGTACCAACAAACAGCCCAGCGTGGAAATGGCAGTGTGCCAGGTTGCCCTGTGAAGAATTAGGCTTCGTGGCAATCAAGAAATTCAGACATCTTAGGCCCTTAGAAAACTAACATGTTAAGGACTTGGTGCTTTCACTTCCCCTTCTAGAAGGCATATGCAAGATATGTCTTGCTTAGATGACAATCTTTTCCATATTCTGAATTCAACGAGAGAATAAGACAACTAATAAGAAGCAAATTGAGGAGTAAGCATCATTGTCTACTGGATTTAGTGACTAAAATTTAATAAATGGTCCCAGATATACAGCAATATTATCCTAAATAACCAGAAGAAACAATAATTAGAAGATTTGTACAACAATTATGAAATGTAAACGTGTATTTGAATTTTGATCAAGAAACTCAGAGTGAAATTCAGAGAACAAATCTGAAACTATATCTTTAGAAAAGATAGTCAAAATGGTAAAAACCCAGTTTCAGATATGTATATTTATTCCTTTATTAACTTCTACATAGAAAGTTAAAAACAAACAAAAAAAAAGTTGAATAATTCCAATAAACCTTAGGGGACACTATGGACCATAACATCCATTTTACCAAATTTAAACCTGAAGTTCCCTATTACCTGGTAAATAATTTTTTGTTCTGATGTTGTATGAATCTCAATGAAGGCTGAGACTGCCAACACACTAGACTACATTTCACAAGTTTGCTGCCTGTATCTAACGTGATACTCAGCAGCATAAGAGTAAAAGTAAATGAAGTGAAACAGGATCAAAAATTAAAAATTATTCTAAGCATCCATAAATATACTTCCTGAACATTCCTTGATTACCCAGGGTCAGTTGAAAAACTTGACTAACTCAAACAATATTATCAAGAAGCCAACCAACGTACTTAAGATTCTGAATTCCAAGTGAAATACAGGACATTTATGATATTTTCAGATGTATAATCTAGCCAAGATATACTTTACTTTATAAATAAAATAGATTTTAAAGGGCAAACATCAATATTTAAATCAATCCTCTTCACATATATCTTCGACAAAATTTCTCACCTTCAATACTTTCTAATTTCATTTTTTCATTTTTTTCTTGTATATGAATACACAAGACTTTCCTCTACTTTTTGATGTGCCAATAACATTAGTGCAACATACAGCCATGACAACTTATCCTATAAACAGAATCCCTCACAAATTGAAAAATGTAAGAACCAACAAATGTTTCACTACACTCAGAAAACACAGAGTCTTTATTCCAAGAGGAACTTTCAGTAAAAAAATGATGTGTGAACAGCAGACACTGATGTTCACACAAGCATAGTGCAGACAACCCAGCAGGCGGTTTTCTGTTTTTTTTGGATTATGCTCTGGAGGTGCTGGCACAATGGAATTTCAATACCATAACTGCTTATTTCTCTGTATATCTTTAAAATAACAGGTAAAGAAAAACTTAACTAAAAAAAAAAAACAACAAAGTGTTTTTAATTCTTCTTTTCAAACGATGTAATTTATAACCATTACACAAATAGAGAAGCAGCACAAAAGAGGGGAAAAAAAGAAATAAAGTAACGTTCCAAAGGTTCAGTTTACAAGGACCTCACACAAAGTTTTTTTTTCTCTGCAACTCTTACTAGAAACAGTATTATTTGCTAAAAATGCACTAGCTGCCAAGAGCTATGGTCCATCTAAAGCAAAATGCTTAAGATGGAAACAGTGTTAATACAAAAAAAGAGGCAGGATTCAGTATACAAATTTCTGTAAAATCTATTAAAAAATAAGATGAAGTTTTGATTTTGATACATTATTTTGACTAAAAAACAATTCTAATTATAGATAAAATACTAAAATACATAGTACTGTATTAAAACAATAAGTAATCAAATTTCAAACTTTCTAATTAATCCTTTTTTTGTAAGTTATTGGGAATTCAACACTAGTCTTGGTTCACATGATAGAACAATGGGAAAATTTTCCGAATGGTTGAACACTAACCCTGACAAGTGTGGAGAGCCAACTACAATACATTATATGGTAGCATAACCTGCCACCCACGTTGCTGAGAGAACAGCTTTCAAACACATGCACTGAGCTGTAAAACCGCAAAATCCCTTATTACACATTGTCTTTCTTACTTTAGGTGAAATATACTATCAATTCTTTCCATTATAAATCTTTTTTTATTACTATTTTTGAAGCCCTTTTACAACTTGATTGTTGTTTTCTGACAAAGTAAAAGATGTCTTTTACAAAAAGAAAATGCAACAGGAAAGTTATCACCCTCCTACAGTATTACAAATGAACGCTGATATCTGCTGCACAATTTCCCATAGATTAACTGGAGGATCCATATTACCTAAAATGAGTTTCCAGATAAAATTCTTTTTTTTTCCTTTGAAAACCAAACCCTTATACTAGAGTTCACCAGGTTTCTTAAAGCATTTGAAAATATTTGCTTTCTTTAATAAAAGTTGATACATTGCTTTGGGAAGTTCTTTAATACATAATTTTGATCATTACCAAAAAAAAAAAAAAAGAGAAAAACAAATTGTCAAAATTTGTTAGAAAATAAATATTCTTTCTCTCTATGTTTCTTCCCAACATTTTCCCCTTTCCTCCTGCACCAGCACAAATACAAACCTATGTTAAAAAAAAAAAAAAAAAAATAGATTCAAGGAGATAAAGTTGCCCTTGACAGTATTTGCCTTATATTGATAATACACGTAAATGAAGAAAGACTGCAGAATGGCAGGTACACATCATACTCATTATAGCAATGTGTTTGACAAAAAATACATTCTTACCTTTCAGAAAAGAGCTCACTGCAACAATGACTATCAAATCTAACAAAAGGGCTTGCGATACAGAACAAGAAGCGTAAAAAAATGAAAAATTTAAAGACAGTACTTTTTAGAGATTCAAGGAGGTTAAAATCATTTCATAACATGTGTGTTTCTCTCTAACATTTTGCCTGATTAATTTCCCTCCAAAATTCTCCTTCCTATCTTTTGCATTTTCTTCCCCCCAACTCCCACCCACCGTGACCCACCTCCACCCACAGTCTGCTAACTGAATCATAGCATTCCAGGACAGTTACAGGACATAACAGTTTCTTCTGGGGTTTTCATTCGCAATGTTGTTTGCAAAGAGAATTTTATTTGTAAGTGTTCTATTATACTGACGGGGTCAATTAGTCTTGTGAACTATCAGTCTTTCTGCCTGATAGCTTGGTGGATCATTCAAGTGGGTACTGTTCATAACCTATAACTGAATGCAGTCAATTAACCTCAGAAACATGACAATACTGGCTATCTAATGGGCTTTTTAGTTTATCTTAATAACACACTATAATTATATTACACTATAATAATATAATTTCCCCAAAATTGGTGGTATATTATTTAATATAAATTACATTTTCCCCAAATTGAACTGATTTGTAAATTATGCTACATAAGTTACACAGAGTAATTTTCATTTTATAGAAGTTCACCATAAACATTTTGGAGTTTTTATAAAAACAATAATCAGTTATTATGCTGATTATTTATATGCTTATATGTTTATATAACTAAATAAAAGTATAAGATTTCTCCCAAGATGCAGAAAGCACTAATACTCTCCAAAAGCCAATGTAAAAATAAATTTGCATTTTACTTCAAATATTCAAAAAAGGCTTAAAGTTGTAAAATATTATTTATCTTTTAAAAAACACACTCAAAAAGAGAATTTGCATTAACTGAGTGTTTACTACGTAACCAGGTAATGTGAATAAGTACTTTGCAAACTTTATCCTACTTAATTCTTTCAGGAATTCAGTAAGACAGACATTGTTCACCTATTCTATGCATGTTCACCTATTCTATGAAACTGAGGCTTCAAAAGAGCCAAATATATCTCCAAGATTCACACAGCTAGTAAGTGGCAAAACTAAGATCTGAAACCAGATCTGTCTACTTAGCCAAACTGTGGTCTTTCAACATTACTTGGCCTAAAAAAAATATGAGAAAATTCCTTGGTCATCTCCCCATGTCATCTTATAAAACTGGATCACAGAATACTGCCAAGTTCGAAAGCCATTCTACAAAAGAATATCCAAGCGTTAATGATCAACAACTTGAAGGAGATTAATGAAGGAGTAAAAGATTACTAAGAGAGTAAAAGATTACTAAGATACAATACTCCAGTTTTTTTCATATCACTTCTAACCCAAACGCAGTCTCATATATATGAATGCATATATGATCTTCTACACACATGCTTGCACCCACAAGTACCTGCTCACATACACACATACTCATCTAAACTGTCACCCATCAATACTCCTGATTTCCAAGGCTAAAGTACTGTCTGTCCATTATGCCAGCCACAAAAAAGTAAAAAGCTATCTTAATGCCATGGGTATCAAGGTATCAATTTATTTGCAAAGAAGAATTTTAACATAAGTTGAATAACTTTTTCATACTGTAATTTAAAAAAAAAACTATCTGACCTAATGAGCCAACTTAACATATGTTCTAGCAAAAATTATATTATGATTATCTATGCTTTTGCTTTATAAATTTTCAAACATAACTAATTTGTTCAATTGTTGGGCCAAACTGCCCTAAAAGCAAATGCCTGTTACAGGGGCGCACCCTGAGCACTCCTAAATATCCATTACTACTCTCAAATCCTCTGCCTTCACATTAGCTACAGTGACTTTCAGGGCTTCATTCACTGCTTAATGGAAAAGTTTGCAAAAATATTTGTGAAATTAAGATAGCACTTTCTTGAAAATATTGGCTTGGCTAAAAGTCATGGCAGTTAAGACGTATATAAATAACTTTTAAAATGCCCATTTATACCCCCTACTCTAAAAATTTGTTCCTGTAAATATTGTATTTCTTTTTAAAAATACATCCTGCAGAGAAAGTATAAGGGCTAAGAAGAAAAATTCAAAGTCATCTATATTATAAAGTCAGCTTTGTTTACTTTTTAAAATATATCAAAATAAATTCCATAAGCACAAAAAATTTCAAGAAAGGAGAACAAAATCAAAGGAAGTATCCATGTTAGTAAAACTATTACCTTAGAAAATATCTAATATTTTGACACAATGGATAAAGATGTGCTCCAGTATGTGAAGTTATTAGCTAAATACTAGGAAGCTTAAAATTGCTAAACTCTTGCTTTACATATGCCACAAAAAATAATGCCACTGATGCTGTAGTTTCAAAGGATTAAATCTGTATATCTACTTCAATGCCAAGGGAAATTTCATTAAAATAATTTTTTTAAAAAAACCTATCAACATTAAAAAAACACTTCATGCTTAGATCTGATAGTAAGGAATTGAATCCAAGACTACCTATCCATCCTTTATAACTTGAGCATGTCTTAATATACATAAGACACATTTATCTAGCACTTTCCAACCGTGTACACTCATGTATGAGTAAGGATAAAGCAAGCAGCCATTACAAAGCTAACGGAGAAAAGTACTATGGAAGGGCATAGACTTATATTGACTACAAATCTATATATATTAGGTTCATGGTAGATGTTTTTACACAGCTTATCTAATTTTCACAACCGCCCAAACAAGACAGGCATTGTAATTTTCATTTTTTAAAGTAAATAAACAGAGGCTCAGAAAAAACAGAGAAACTGTACTCTCTCTCAAAGAAATGATAATACCAAGATTCCAACTCTGATCTGACAGACTCCAAACCCCATGATTAAAGCAGCATGTGGCAAAGACAATCTAGAAACATGTTCCTTTATTTGGCTTAGGTCTCACCCTTCTGTCCTACTCTGAAAACAATATTTAAAACCCAGATTGCAGGTTATGAAACAGACTGGGTTTTTCCGTCTGTAAGCCAAGGTTAGAGAACTCTGCGTTCAATGGCAAGAACAATATGACTCTGGGGGACTATCAGCAAGTTTCAAATGACTATAACTTCAGGTTAAATGGAGTTCAGTGAGTCATGATAATTCCATGCTACTGATAATCCGGAACCTGGTTAACAGAAAAGTTTCAAATTTGAATTCTGTATCTGACTTAGACAATTCCCTCTCAAGACAAGGCAACTCTTCATTCAAAATAAGTTTCTTAAAGTCAGGAACACTTCTCAATGCCTTTAAATTTCCTCAGAGAAATGATAATTTTTTAAATTGATAAAGCTATTGTTCAACTAGATTTTACAAACTGGCTGACAACTCTGACTCAACTTATGTTACCTTAAATAAGGTACCCTTATGTTACCTTAAATGTGTAGTGGCTACCTAAATACTAAGGTAGAACAGTGACAGTGAAGGCAGAAAGAGATTTCTTCTCATTCCTCAGTCTCTCTTTATTCCCTAAAGTACCTTCCTTATCAACCTTAGCCAGAGCTCATACCTTTGGGCTATGATAACAGGCAAATTAGGATTGCCCTATATTCCCCAAAGCTATATTACATTCCCTTTGGTCATTATTATCTTCTCTAAGATCACATGCTGATATTAGAAAGTAGGCTGCTAGAGTAGAATCAATTTTAGAACTAATCTGCCTTGGACTCTTGTCCTCAGTAAAGCTAACACAGATGCCCCTCCACTATCTTTAAAATAAATATCAAAGGCCACTGCAGAAATAAATTGCACAAATATTAACTGAGCACCTATGTGGTAGGTACTCAGCCACACGGGTGATCAAGACAGATAATGTCCTTGTGCTAATGAAAGCCATCAAACATTTGTGGGCCCTGAAAAGAAATATGCCATAAAATGACAAAATAAATGACTGAGGGCCAAGATTAGTGTATAGAAATATACACAATTGTTATCACACGGGTCACAAATTTGGTTCTAAGCTTCCTGACAGTCAACACGAAGTGGGTATCAGTACTGGTTCTGACACAGTATAGAGATTCTTCTACTTACAGATTCATTTCCAAAGGGTCATCATTAAGTCTACTTAATCACATGTGTCAATTTCTAACTATAGAAGCAACTACTAATACCATCTATTGGTAGTTGACAGAGCTGACATATTTCTCCCCAACCTCCCTCGATATAGGTCATGGATACTAAGAAGAAATTCTATGAAAACAATTTTATAAAACAATGCTGCCAAAGAATAATATTCAAAATTGCTAAAGAACATGTTTTTCAAGCAGCTCCAATTTAAAAAAAAAAAAAAAGGAAATTCAACCACTGGAGGAATAGTCCAAAGATATAGGAATAATTCAAACTATCAGCCTCTCAGTTATTTCTTATGCAAGTTTTGTGTGTAATACCTCTTTGCTCTAATTTATAAATAGGAAAATAAAACTTTGAGATAAAGTTTTGAAGTTTTAGCAATTATATCTAAAATAAGTACAGGCATATCCCAGATACATTGTGGGTTTGGTTCCAGACCATAGCAATAAAGTGAGTATCACAATAAAGTGAGTCAGTCATACAATGTTTTGGTTTCTCAGTGCATATATTATGCTTATACTGTAGTCTATTAAGTGTGCAATAGCATTATGTCTAAAGAACAATGTACGTATTCTCACAAAAAAAATTTTACTGCTAAAAATTGCTAACAATCCCTCGATTCTTCTGCAAGTTATAATTTTTTTGGAGGTAGAGGATCTCACTTTAATGATGATGGCTACTGACAGATTAAGGTGGTAGTTACTAAAGGCTGAGGTGGCTGAAGCAATTTCTTAAAATAAGACAACACTGAAGTTTACCTCATTTATTCAATATTCCTTTCATGAAAAATATTCTCTGTAGCATGCAATGCCATTTAACAGCATTTCGCTGACAGTAGAATTTCTTTAAAAATTGGAGTCAGTCTTCTCAAACTGTGCTACTACTGCTTTATCAACTAAGATGATGCAATATTCTAAATTCTTTGTTGTCATTTCAAGAATGCTCACAGCACCTTCACACACTAAAAACTACTTTCTTAGCTCATTCATCAGAAGCAGCTCTTCACCTGTTCAAGTTTTATAATGAGATTGCTGCAATTTGGTCACATCTTCAGGCTCCATTTTTGTTTTTTTGAGATAGGGTCTCTCTCTGTAGCCCATGCTGAAGTGCAATGGCATGATTACGGCTCACTGGAACTGCCGTCACCCGGGCTTAAGCAATCCTCCCACCTCAGCCTCCCAAGTAGCTGGGACTACAGATGTGCACCACCACACTCAGTTAATTTTTTTGAATTTCTTTTGTAGAGATGGGGGTCTTGTTATGTTGCCCAGGCTGGTCTTGAGCTCCTGGGATCAAGAGATTCTCCCACCCCAGCCTCCCAAAATGCTAGGAGTACAGGCATGAGCCACCACACCTGACCTTCAGGCTCCCTTTCTAATTGTAGTTCTCTTGCTGTTTCCACTACATCTGCAGTTACTCCCTCCAATGAAGCCTTTAGACCCTCGAAGTTATCCATGAGGACTGGAATCAACTTCTTCCAAACTCCTGTTAATGTTCATATTTTGACCTTTTCACGTAAATCACAAATATTCTCAGTAACATCTAGAATGGTAAGTTGTTTCCAGAAGATTTTCAATTTGCTTTGCCTAGATCCATCGGATCATTTGCCACTATTTATGGCAGCTAATGCCTTAAGAAATGTATTTCTTACGTAATAAGACTTGGAAGTCAAAATTATTCCTTGCTCCATGGGCTGCAGAATACATGTTGTATTACCTCTTTGTACATCTCCATCAAAGCTCTTGGGTGACTATATGCATTGTCAGCGAGCGTAGTATTTTGAAATAAATCTTTTTCTCTGAGCAGTAGGTCTTTAAAATGGGATTAAAATATTCAGGAAACCATGCTCTAAACAGATGCACTGTCATTCAGGCTTTGTTCTTCCATTTAGAGCACACGGGCAGAATAAATTTAGCATAATTCTTAAGGGCCCTAGGATTTTTAGAATAGTGAGGGCTGCCTTCAACTTAAACTCACTAGCTGCATCAGCCCCTAACAAAAGAGCCAGCCTGTACTGTGAAGCTTTCAATCCAGGCATTGACTTCTCCTCTCCAGCTATGAAAGTCTTAGTTGGTATCTTGCAGTAGAAGGCTTTTTGTCTACATTGAAAATGTGTTGCTTAGTGTATCTACCCTCATCAACTATTTTAACCAGGTCTTCTGGGTAACTTGCTACAGCTCCTCCATCAGCACTTGCTGCTTCACCTGGCTCTTTTATGTTATGGAGACAGCTTGTTTCCTGAAATCTCATGAACCAACCTCGGCTAGTTTCAAACTTTTCTTCTGTAGCTTCTTCACCTCTCTCAGCCTTCCTAACATTGAAGAGAATTTGGGCCTTACTGTGAATTAGGCTTTGGCTTAGGGGAATGTTGTGGCTGGTTTAATCTTCTATCTAGGCTACTCAAACTTTCTCCATATCAGTAATAAGGCTGTAATGCTTTCTTATTATTCATGTGTTCACTAGATTAGCATGTTTAATTTCCTTCAGAACTCTTCTCTTGTATTCACAACTTCACTGTTTGGAGCAAGAGGCCTAGTTTTTAGCATATCTTGGCTTTCAAAATGCCTTCTTCATTAAGCTTAATTCTTTCTGGCTGTTGAGTTAAAGTGAGAGATGTGAAACTCACTTAAATAGTTAGAGACCATCATCATTAGTTAGAGGCCTAACTGAATTATGCCAATTAATTAGGTTATTAATTGGCCTAATTTCAATATTGTTGTGTCTCAGGGAATAGGAAAGCACAATTAGAGAGAAAGAGGTAAGGAAGCAGCCAGTTGGTGGAGTAGTCAGAACACAATATTTATCAATTAAGTTTGCTATATTATATGAGCATGGTTCATGGGGTCCCAAAACAATTATAATAGTATCATTAAGAATCACTGATCACAGATCACTATAAAAGTTATAATAATAATGAAAAGGTTTGAAATATTGTGAGAATTACCAAAATGTGATAGAAACAGGAATTGAGCACACACTACTGAAAAAATGGTGCCAACAGACTTCCTTGACACAGGGTTGCCACAAAGCTTCAATCTGTAATAAAATGCAGTATCTGTAAAGTACAATAAGGTAAAAAGCAATAAAATGAGATAGGCCTGTGTAGTTCTTAGCAGACAATGAAAATGGATGCAGTAATTTTTAAAGAACTATTCATTTTTTTCATGAATCTCAAAGAATTCATGAAAAATTCATGCAGTTAGAGGAATAGGCCAACAGCCACATAGTTATTATTGCATACGGTTATTGTAAAGAGACATTCTATGTAAATTATATATATGGATTGGCCAGATTCAGCATAATTAAGTGAAATGAGAGAAGGAGCCAACAGGATTTTGAAGGATATTATAATTTTCCTGAAAAATTTAATTTAGTCTAAGGACACTATTAAATAATCACAGAGTACCTTTTAGTCAACCTCAGAGGATTTCACATAGTCTGATTACTTAGTTAACTCCTACAAATGTGAAAAACTGTATGTTACAGAAAATAAGATTTTAAGTAATGTTTTTAAAAAAACTGGAGTGAAAAAGAACTGCATGTTCTCACTTATACACAGAATCTAAAGGTGAACTCACAGAAGCAGAGAGTAGGATGATGGTTACCTGGGGCTACGAGTAATGGGGACAGTTGGAAGATGTTGGTCAAAGGACATAAAATTTCAGTGAGGCATAGGAAATAAGTTCAAGTCATCTACTGTGCATCACTGAATACAATTAATAACAATATATTGTATACTTGAAAATTGCTAAGACAGATTTAAGCGTTCACACCACAAAAAATGACATATATGTGAGGTATTACCTATGTTAATTAGCTTGATTTAGTCAGTCCACAATGTATACAAATATCAAGACATCATTATGAGCACCATAAATATACACAATTTTCTGTCAATTTTAAAAAGCTAAATTTAAAAATTAGTAAAATAATACTAGCCTAACCAGTTTACAGAGGTGGAATCTACATATTTTCTAATTTCAGTTGTTCTCACAGATAAAATAGATATACTAATACAATAAAATAGTATTTTAGTTGTTACTGGCTCTAAGTTTCATTTATAAACAACTATATTGATTTCTATTATAAAATTAGAGAGGTTTTCCTATTAAAAAAATACTGGGGGCTGGGCGCAGTGGCTCATGCCTATAATCCCAGCACTTTGGGAGGCCAAGATGGGCGGATCACAAGGTCAGGAGATCAAGATCATCCTGGCTAACACGGTGAAAACCCATCTCTACTAAAACTACAAAATATTAGCTGGGCGTGGTGGTGCATGCCTGTAATCCCAGCTACTCGGGAGGCTGAGACAGGAGAATCGCTCGAACCTGGGAGGCAAAGGTAGAAGTGAGCCAAGATCACACCACTACTCCAGCCTGGGCAACAGAGCGAGACTCCGTTTCAAAAAAAAAAAAAAAAAAA
>NC_045436.1:44700816-44786394 GCF_002776525.5 Piliocolobus tephrosceles | reverse complement strand
TCTCTCTCTCTCTCTCATTTTCACACATACACACACACACAGGCTTAGAATTTGTAAGAATCACTAGAGTAATTCTGGTTGTTCGGAATCTTACTGGGCAAAAGAAAAGAAAATTCGTCATAATTTCTGTTAGTATTCAAAATATCCTGTGTTTATAGGGTGCTTTTGTGGTTTGTAGAGTTTTCAAATTCATTACGTCATTTGATTCTCATGGTTATCTCGTAGGAATCTTCAGATGGTATTCCTATTTTGCAAATGAAGAATAACGTCAAAAATCTAGTTGTTTGTTCTAGGTTACAAATTCACTGTATGACAAAGCTGTGACCAGACCCCAGGGGTTTTTTCTGTATAGCATTTTCTATATTATACTGCCTCTTCTGACTTAACAATTTCCTAAACATCCTTTTAAATACATGGCTCATCTTGCAAGAAAGAGAGAGAAATCCCAAATGGTGAAAAACTGAAGCATTAGAAGTATAAAGAAGTGATAGGACCAGATGTTGATGATTTCTGTAATAGGTCTTGGGTTTTAACATCCACTCATGGGCAAGAAGCAAGGTCTAGTATTGGATTTTCACACATAAAGTGCCAGGACTCTCAAAGGACTGCTTTCTCCCTAAAAGGGCAAATTGGAAACAACTTTTCTTTTCTTTTTTTTTTTTTTTTTTTTTTCTTTTTGAGGTGGAGTCTCGCTCTGTCACCCGGACTGGAGTGCAGTGGCCGGATCTCAGCTCACTGCAAGCTCCGCCTCCCAGGTTTACGCCATTCTCCTGCCTCAGCCTCCGGAGTAGCTGGGACTACAGGCGCCCGCCACCTCGCCCGGCTAGTATTTTTTGTATTTTTAGTAGAGACGGGGTTTCACCGTGTTAGCCAGGATGGTCTCGATCTCCTGACCTCGTGATCCACCCGTCTCGGCCTCCCAAAGTGCTGGGATTACAGGCTTGAGCCACCGCGCCCGGCGGAAACAACTTTTCTATCATTGCACGGAAATGTCAAGAAAGCAAATATCTATCATTCACTGAGCTCCCTGGAAGTGAAGGGATCTCTGTCTTTCAAATCTCTCTTCATGGGCCAGCAGCTCGTCTGGCTGTGGAATTGGAACTTATGTAACCAGTGAAATCTGTGAACCCTTCAAAGTGAGAAAGTAGTATTTTTAAGGGGTCTGGAACTTTTATGGTACATAGCAGAAGCAACGAACCAATATGCTTTCAACCCTGGTTGCACAGGATTCCTATAGGTAATGCCTCACGAGGACGAGCTCAAATTGTAAATTATAAAATTTATAAATTAGAGGAGGAAGCAGTCTACAAATTAGCCAGCAGATATTATATGGCAGCAGGATTCAAGAACTCTAGGTGAAATTGTAAGGAAGGCTATTAAATAATGTTCAAAATAAAATCTTTAAATAAAAGGATTCAAAACCCTAAGGATATAATGCTACCAAAAAAGCAATAGGTAGATGTTCAGAAACCCAAACAAATTTAAAAATTAAAAGCGTGGTGACATTACAGATTCACTGAACATATTAGATGGGTGAGGGACAGCAGAAAAGTGCATTAGAAACCTGATCTGAGGAAGTTACTAGAATATAGCAGAGAGAGAATAAAATTAAAACGTGGAAGGAAGGTTCAGAAACCTGGATAATGTAATGAGGAAACTATTTACATACATCTTAAGAGTCTGAAAAATAAAGTCATGAAAGGATTATGGCTGAGAACTGTTCAGAATTGATGAAAAATTCAGCTCCTTAGATTCAAGGAGCACAAGTTCTACCGATACTAAATAATCCATGTAGATACTTTGAAGTGAAACTTAGAATATCAGTGATAAAGAGACAATCTTATGTGAGCCAAATAGAAGCTGTGATCTTTACGTCATACACAGGCATTAAGAGCCTGGGCATTATGATAGGCTCTTTGGGGAATGCAAGTGTAAAAGTACAGTCCCAGTATTCAAGGACTTCACAAAGAAAAATACACACTGTGGTAAAGAAAAGCATACACATGTACCATAGTCTTGAAAGGAATACACAAAGTCAGGTCACTAGTTCTCAAGTCACTTTTTATAAAAAGTATTTTTATAGCCCCTTTTTATACTAAAATGAAAGTCATAGATAATATTTACCTTCACATAAAACTTTAAAGATATCAAAGAACATCCTAACAATAAGAGGAAAACTGAAAGAAATACTAGTTTACAGCCAGTGTTTCAAGGAGTAACTGTTTAGACACATCACCAGAAAACAAGGCATCAGGTACTTATTATATCCACTTATAATGAATAAATTTAAAATTAAAAGATCAGTAAATGTTTTGTATAGTTGCAATAGGAAAGTGAAATAAATAGTGTAGATGGACTTCAGAGGAAAAAAAACTAGTAAGGAAAAGTAATACTACCCAAGACTTTCCTATATTATGAGAGGACAGTAACCTTAATTGTAATAGGGATAACATGTTAAGACAGATTGGCATGACAACATAGAGAAAATTTTTAAGACATTTCACAAGTGGGTGGTTTTATTTACAGGTATAAGGTTAAGATCTCTATGTAGTGATAGATTGATGATAAAGAGTCATAGGAAGTATATCTCCATTCTGAAATTCAGTGTGTCAAGGCGTACATTGAGTCTTTAATACTAAAAAGATTTTGGAGAACATATCCTTGGATAAACAATGAAAAATAGAGGATGCATTGGACAAAAGGATAGAGATTAAGAAGTTTTATAGAGTTTGACCTCAGAACATTATCAGTAACATTGAAGACTAAGAGGTAGCCCCAAATTAACTGTCGGGTATACATTTTTTACAGCCTAGATTCCTTACTATGCTACAGATTTGTGTTTCTTCCCAACTTCTCAGAAAACAGAATGGCTGACCTAAATCATTTTTGTATTTTGGACTTCTGTCTCCATGACCTCCATTTGAAGGTTGGGGCTGGGGGCAGGAAGTTTGACCTATTTTTTTCTTCTTTTCAAAGCGAAGTAAAAGCCACTACATAATACAATGCTCCCTCACACTGGCTCTTTAAGGAAACATAGGATTTTAAGAGTAGAGAAAGAGTATTCCATGTAATGGATTAGTGCCAACAAAGACACCGATGCAAGATGAGTATCACCAGCTCACCTGATTTGGCATTTTTATTGATAACTACCACCATTGTGGTAGAAAACATTTCCTCTTAATTTTCCCTTTTCGTCTTAGACCTGCTCTTATTTTCCATTCTTACTTTTTTTTCCTTGCCAGATTATTCCTGAAATGTTTTCTCATTTCATTCCCTTACTCTAGAATTGTGCTGTAGCCTCTAGACAAACATCCTTATTTAAATTTTAATTGAAATTAAAATTTTATTTCATCAAACTAGCAACATTCAACTTATGGCTAGTAGCCACTATATGGGACAACATAGAGATAGAACATTTTCATAATTGTAGAAAGTTCTGCACAGTCCTATTTCAGAACCTACTACCATCTTCCTCATTTCCAATTAATTTAGTTCATATTCTTCATTTTGTCAATCAACAACTTTTTTAGGTGTCTGTTAGTACATTGTGTAAGACTAAAGATCACAGAGGTGCTAAAAGTATTAAGAGTCTCCCTTAAGATGTTTATGAGCAAGTTATAGGGGTAATTAAAAAATAATGGAAGTCCGAGTATCAGTCCAAATACTTGTTACCAGTATTCAAGAGTGAGGGGGAAAGCTCATTTGCATATTAAGAAAAGTATTTCCGTAGCAAGTTGGATTTGAGATGGACCTTAAAGGGTTAAGCAGGATTTCAGCAGGTAAAGATCTAGGCAGGAGACTGCTTAGAAAAGGAATACTTTCTTAGACACCAGAGAAGTAGAGAAGTGGTTTATTTGAGAAAAAAGATGCATTCTTCAGTGTTTCCTGTGTATAAGCTAAGTAATAGAAAGATAGTAGCTGAAGTTTTAGAAAATGTTGAAAACATCTAATTAATGAAAGTGATTAATTTCATTTGGAATTGAGACCCACATCAGGGGACCTAAAGAAAGTGAGATATGAAAGAAATGAGGACCTGGACTAGAATTTAGGCAAAGAAGAAAAAGGATGAAATTGAAACACAAGACATTGTTGAGAAGGAATTCACAGACTTTAACAGTTTAAACAAAATATCAGTGGGAATAAAATGTCATTTTTTAGGGGATGATAATTCCATTAATACAAATATGGAGAATTTTTGTGTAGGAAGCTGATACATTAATTTGACGTTTGAGATGTCTGCAGGACATTTTCTTTTTGACATGTTGAACTATGTTCAACATGGAAATGGGAATAAAGTGCTACATAAAACCTTCATGACTATTACTTGCCTAATAGCTTCTTTTCCAGCCAATACTGTATCACTTCATTCAAATATAGCCACTTAAGCTTCACATATCCCATTCTCATTCATAAAGTGCTCCAGTACCCACTAACCTATTTTCTTTCTGATGTTCACTTGGAGTTTTTTTATCTGTGGAGCATATTTTGCCATGGAATCTTTTTTGTTACCATTTCATACCTATTCCTTGTCTTCCCCAGCTTAATTGAAACGTCTCAGATTAAGGATTCTGTCCTGTCTTTGTGTATGCATCCATCACCTTCTACAGCTAGCATGGGACAGGACAGGTACAGGGCTTTACATAAATTGAGTAGCATAATACTCAAACAGTTTAGGCTACACCTGAATTAAATCTATTTTAATTGTTTCTACTTTGTAACACTTATTTCTAAATGTGTTTCTTATTAGCAGAATGCATTTAATTCATATATCAATAAACTTTTAAATTGACTGGTTTTTTCCTTCCTTTTAGTTCAGGAAAACATTTTTAAATATGAGCATTGATAATGATAAGAAAATGTTTTATGGCTTTTGCCTCATATGTCTTTATGCTTAAATTTTATTAGATGTATCTGTTTTTCTGAAATTTACAACTATTAAAAATAGTTACGTAAGAGTTTTAACTAATTATATATGTTATGTTAAATGTAAAAATAAAAATCTGGTTTGATTTTCAGATATATCATTGTGGTGGAACATGATCTAAGTGTATTGGACTATCTGTCCGACTTCATCTGCTGTTTATATGGTGTACCAAGCGCCTATGGAGTTGTCACTATGCCTTTTAGTGTAAGAGAAGGTAACTTGAAAAACTTTTTTCACATATGCTGTATTCTCTTCTTCTCTAATGCTTATAAACTACATTATTGATATTAAGTAGTTTTACATTGCTCTGATATCATCCAAAACTCTAGTTCCTTGGAATTTAATCACTGAGCAGAGTGTTTATATCAGTTGTTATACAAAATATATTTTTTTCATTTTGGAGAATTTTCTCCTGGGGATGGGTAGAAATGCAATGTTACTTTTGTGGGGGGTTGGGAGGCTACAGTAAAAGTCTTCTGCATTTTGGCTTCTGCGGTATTACTGTAGTATTTATCATTTTCAAATTAACTTTGAGAGGCCAATACCAGTAATGAAAGTCTTAAAATGCTTTCAGTATTCATCTTGTTTTCATGTTTTAAATTTATCTGTAATATGTATACGTTTTTGGAACTAAGACTATCTAAAAGCCTAATAAGATAGTTTAGTAAGTATATTAACATTTTTATTTAGTCTTTGTACTTCCAAGAAAATCAGATTCCCTGGCCTCTCCCTTCCATGTCTCCTCCTTACCTGTGCAATTTAAGCAAAAACAGAAACTAGCCTACCACTAAGTGGCTCCTGAAACAAGTACCAATGTACTCTCTGCCTTCCATACCTTTTCCTTTTTTTCTTTCCCATTTTCCTTTTGCTGCTTCCTTGTGTTTTTGTTTTTGTTTTTTGTTTTTCTCTCACCTGTCTTAAACTGACAATTCAGAACACAAAAGGGCTGTTTACGCAGGAAAAAAATACCATCTCCTAGAAGTAGAAAAATTCATGTAGCCTGTAGTTCCCTAAGTGGTGGCAGGTTTTTTGGTTGTTGTTTTATTTTTCAATCTTGGAAGAATCTTTTTTACACCTAAAAGCTCTTTTGGAAAAGTAAATTTATTTTGCATTATAATCCTTTTCATAAAAGGATGATGGGAGTTTTTATAATTTATAAAAAGTACATAGATATTAAGATGTGGGGAAGAAATTGTTGTAACTTACCTACTTATACATTTGAGATAGATGCATACTTGAAAGAAAAATTTGCAAAGTTACCTAGTTTTTTTGCCAGTAGTCCTAAGGGATGACATCAGAACCAATTTATTAATGTTTTATTCTTGTCAATTAACAAATATGTATTGAGTACCTTACTCTATACCATATGGTAGTCTTTGAATCAAGTTGATAATAATATGGGTACTTGGCAGTCATTCTTCACAACTCCAGTTATAAATGTCATGTCTAAAGGCTGTGCCATTTAGTAAATGGTACCCAGTAAGGTTTTTAATGTGCTTGATCTGTTAAAACAACTTAAGAAACTTTAGTTTTTCTGTGTTCCTTTAATATAGTGAAATCAGTGCAGCATTATTTAAAAGCTTTCTGTAAACTGTAAAGGTGGTTATAGTTTGAACTCATTTTTAAATTGACAAGACAAACATTGAAGTAGGACTATAAAGACTGACTTGCTGTGTGTTTTTTAAACAAAGTCACTTAGTTCTTTGAGCCTTTATTTTCCAAAATAAGTTAGGTATGTGGACTAAGTGGCTGCTAAGGTTCCATTGAGTTTATGTTTTTATGTAATTTTTTAATTTAGTTTTTTAACTTCACATTTATATGTTTTAGATAGTTTAAGATCAAAAAACAAGCAGATTTCGGCAAAGTAAATGTAATCTGTTCATTTGTTCTGTCAGCAAAGATGTGTTGAACACTTGTGTTCTAGGATGAGGATACAGGCTGCATGATGTATCTCTCAGTTCCAAACAAAATGAATAACGTCAAGACCTTCCAAAAAGCTTCAGCTTTCTTTTCACTTAAATATGGGAAACACTGAAATATGGATTATTCATTGTTTCTCAAATATACTTTTCATTTCAGTTTGTCTACCATTGTAGATCTTAAAATTTTATTACAGAGGGCTCTGGTATACAATGTTGGATTAAGTTATTAAAATCTGTTTAGATAATGGTGATTATCTTTGTACAGTGAAACCATTAAAAAAAAGTTAACTGAAGTTAGCTCATATTCAATTTCATATGAACCTGCAGGATTTTTTTTTATGCAATAAGTTATAACCTCAAAATATGTGCTTATCTCTCATGTGAAATTGAATACTGATTACAAATTGTATATTCAAAAATTTATCCCCCAAACTTTTATATCAATATTATATCAATCTGAAAATACTTTTACGTATTTGTCATTTTCACTTTAAAGATAAAGCAAAAAGGACATCATGTGCTCTCTTTTGCATAAAACGTGGGGGAAAAAATAATTACAGGATAATGAGAAGATGTATTTCATGTGGTTGGGGGGGACACGCCTATATATTCATGAATTATTTAAACTTACATTAAATATGGTTTTTTAAAAAAGTTAATTCTTTATATGCAGACCAACATGTTAGCAAAAATCCACAGAAATTTAGAGTATATAATCTATAGATTGCTCCCAAGAGAGCTTAGGATTTTGACTCTAATGATTTCTCCCTGTTGACAATTTTCTTCCCAACAGGCATAAACATTTTTTTGGATGGCTACGTTCCAACAGAAAACTTGAGATTCAGAGATGCATCGCTTGTTTTTAAAGTGGCTGAGACAGCAAATGAAGAAGAAGTTAAAAAGATGTGTATGTATAAATATCCAGGAATGAAGAAAAAAATGGGAGAGTTTGAGCTAGCGATTGTAGCTGGAGAGTTTACAGATTCTGAAATTATGGTGATGCTGGGGGAAAATGGTAAGTTTTCGTTTTGTTATAAGTAAAAATCTTTCTGTTTAGTAAATTAGTTTTAACTATTTTGTGGAAAGATTTGAATCATATGTTATAGGGCTAGAATATGGAGTTTTATTTAAACCCATAATTTTCTTAGTGTACTTTCACAGTTTTTTGGCATGGTGTAATTCAATTGCACTGTAATTCAATCAGGTTAATATTTCTTATTTTGTTTTATAACCTCCAGTGAAAATAAGGTGTTCTTTGTCAGCTGGTTTTTTACATGTAAATTAATAAGGCAGTTATTAATCTTATAAATTGACTAAGGAGGAAAGGATAAATGGTGATTCAGAAACAATCTAGCTTTAAAAATTTTCCTCATACACTTCAGTGTGGAACTTTTTTTATTTTAAATTCAGAGCGCTCTATCTTTGTAAATAATTGTATTACCAACAAATATTTCATAATAAATTGTTATAAGTATAGGTATAAGATGAATTTGACTACTAAATATGTGATACTGTCTTCATGATTTAAGAACTATTTGAATTGTAATCTTACAGCTTACAAAACTATAGAAGATAAATTTTATATAAGATTGCTACAATGTTATCAGTGTTTAGATAATGGGAATTTTGAATTGGATTGCAATTAATTTAAGTATTTTATATAAGTAAACTTTAAGATTACAGTTATCTTTTCGCAAAATAGTCTATACTATCTTAATAAATTGTGTGCCCTCATAATTTAGCTAAGTAAATCTTTTCAAACTATTGCAGGATTTAAACTTTATAGATATACCATTTATTAAAATTGTCATTATAAGCTTTGACTAGTCTTTATTCCTCTTAATTAGCTTAGAATGACACTTCAGAGGTGAACCATGAAAGACTGAGTATTTTTCTATATAAACTTCAGAATTCAATAATGTCAGTGTATATCTTTAAAACAAATTTCTCAGTTAAAACTAAATAGGAGCCGGGTGCGGTGGCTCAAGCCTGTAATCCCAGCACTTTGGGAGGCCGAGACGGGCGGATTACGAGGTCAGGAGATCGAGACCATCCCGGCCAACACGGTGAAACCCCGTTTCTACTAAAAAATACAAAAAACTAGCCGGGCGAGGTGGCGGGCGCCTGTAGTCCCAGCTACTCCAGAGGCTGAGGTGGGAGAATGGCGTAAACCCGGGAGGCGGAGCTTGCAGTGAGCTGAGATCCGGCCACTGCACTCCAGCCTGGGCAACAAAGCGAGACTCCGTCTCAAAAAAAAAAATAAATAAATAAATAGGACATAGTGTTTTACTTTAAATGTCAAGCATCTTTCAGATCAAATTGTCGTATGTTGTGTTGCCAGGAACGGGTAAAACGACATTTATCAGAATGCTTGCTGGAAGACTTAAACCTGATGAAGGAGGTACAGTTGTAATTGTTGAGTCTTTTTACACTGTTCTACACAGTCAACTTTAAAGATCTGGGCAGTTTTTAGTGTCTTATGTATTTCATTATTTTGCAGGAGAAGTACCAGTTCTAAATGTCAGTTATAAGCCACAGAAAATTAGTCCCAAATCAACTGTGAGTTATTATTTTTTATATGGTTACTAAAGAAAATTTTGTATATAATGCCTATAGCTTTTATCTTTTACTGTATTAAAATTTTTCTCCAAATTAGATTCTATGCAGTTTTATTGGTCGTTTCTAACAAAGGTATTAAGAGTCCAATCCTTGATTCATATCCACTGCTAAGAAAGTGCTTTAAAGATGTTTGTCACATTTGGCCGGGCGCAGTGACTCACGCCTGTAATCCCAACACTTTGGAAGGCCTAGGCCAGCGGATCACAAGGTCAGGAAATGGAGACCATCCTGGCTTAACATGGTGAAACCCCGTCTCTACTAAAAATACAAAAAATTAGCTGAGCATGGTGGCGGGCACCTGTAGTCCCAGCTACTCAGAAGGCTGAGGCAGGAGAATGGCATGAACCCGGGAGGTAGAGCTTGCAGTGAGCGGAGATTGCGCCACTACACTCCAGCCTGGGTGACAGAGCGAGACTGTCTCAAAAAAATAAAAACATAAAAAGATATCATCTTTTTGCTAAATAAATCATTAAAAACCTAATGTATTTTGTGCTTCAAAGTGACACCAGCAAGAACATGAAAAGGCTACCCACAAGATGGGAGAAACATTTGCACATCATATATCTATTAAAGGACTTGTATCCAGCATACATAAAGAAATCTTACAATTAAAAATGAGCAGATGTCTTTAAGTTATTCAGCCATAAAAAGAAATGAAATATTAACAAATTCCACAGTATGGATAAACCTTGAAACCATTATGTTAAAGTTAACCTCCTTTGATTTTTGCAGGTGTTGTAATGAACTCCTCAGTACCTCACCATTCAATTTATGTTTTGTCTACTTGGCTTAGCTTATCATAAAAGTTTTATCATTGATACTCTCTATAAGCTTAGATTTAAATTCTAAAATTCAGCCTTATCCTGAAACAGCAAGGAAAAGCCATCTTAGGATTCATCCCTTCATTCCTAACACACTATCATGCATTTTGTGTTCTCTCTTACTGACTGCCTAAGGTTGCTTGATACCCACTTTGACCTTTGGAATTTCCAATCTCGAATGTTTTTTCCCCTGAAACATTCATTATTTGCTTATTACTTTCTAATTTTAAGATTATTATTGCAGCGGCTGTGGAGTGGGAAAAAAAAAAAAGATTGTTGCAGGCTGGGCACGGTAGCTCATGCATGTCATCCCAGCACTTGGGGAGGCTGAGGCAGGAGAGTCACTTGAGCCCAAGAGTTTAAGAACAGCCTGGCCAACATAGATCCCGCCTCCACAAAAACTTAAAAAATTGCTTCAGCATGGTGGTACATGCCTGTAATTACAACTTCTCTAGAGGCTGAAGTGGGAGGATCACTTGAGCCTGGGAGGTTGAGGCTGCAGTGAGCCCTGATCATGCCATTGCATACCTGGGCAATAGAGCAAGACCCTGTCTCAAAAGAAAAACAAAATCCCTTTTTACTTGTTGTATATGATGGGTTTTGAATAGAAAATCTCAAAACATGTCATAGATGGTGGATACACATTGATATCTGTTGGTGAAATATTGATATACTTTTATTCTGAAGCTTAACTTTGTCAAGATTCATAGAGTTCTGTAGTGAAATTTTATCATTTAAATACTTTTTTCTATTAAAAACAGGGAAGTGTTCGCCAGTTACTACATGAAAAGATAAGAGATGCTTATACTCATCCACAATTTGTGACAGATGTAATGAAGCCTTTGCAAATTGAAAACATCATCGATCAAGAGGTACTTTAATGTAATTTTTTAAATTTTATTATTATTTTGAATTTTGGATGCCTTCACATGGTTTGCTAAACTCCTCCAATTAGGTGCAGACATTATCTGGTGGTGAACTACAGAGAGTAGCTTTAGCCCTTTGTTTGGGCAAACCTGCTGATGTCTATTTAATTGATGAACCATCTGCATATTTGGATTCTGAGCAAAGACTGATGGCAGCTCGAGTTGTCAAACGGTAAATATCTTGCTCATAGAAGTATTTTGATTATATGTACTGTCCTACAAGTGTGCTTAATATAACAGTGGAATGTTTTATGATATAAAGCTGTAAGATTTCAAAATCATTGTGTTTTAGTTTCATACTCCATGCAAAAAAAACAGCCTTTGTTGTGGAACATGACTTCATCATGGCCACCTATCTAGCGGACCGTGTCATCGTTTTTGATGGTGTTCCATCTAAGAACACAGTTGCAAACAGGTAAAATTACTTTTTAATATGTTCAAAGTAATTCATTTTAAATTTTCCAATAAATAGTAAAGTCACTGACTTTAATTTTTAAAAAATGAAAGCTAGAAATTTTAGACCTGATTCTGTGACTCCTGAGATCATTGGTATTGGGGACTGGATGGGACCATGTAAAAGAGTAGTTTTTAGGCTGCAGTGTAGAATCCTTCACCAGGAAGATAAAAAGCTGTGGGCCCCTCACCTTTTCTTTCAGCTTAACTTTTGTTTGCTTTATTATTTGAATCTCCCAAAAAAGATTGAAAACTATTGCTTTCATACATGATAGAAAAAGAAAACAAGATTCAAAGAGGATACTTGATTTGTTCAACTGATACTGACAGTGATTGAGCTCACAGTGGATCCCAGATATCTAGTGTTGATCTATAGCAGAGTTAAAATAAATGGTTTTACCTTTTTCCTTTTCTCTTCTCATTTTTCCTTGTTAGCCTGATTAGGAGCACTTGCAATATAGAGAAGCCTAACATTCAGATCAGATCAGGTTATGAGAAATTCATTTTACCTTTAGTGCTAAAGCCTGTATTATTAGATTGAGCTAAATGAAATTACTGGTGTTCAGTTTTCACCTACAAAACCAGCAGTTTCATGTGGTTTCAGCATGTTTTCTGGTATTAGAGAGCAAGGAATGAAGTTGCCATTTTAATAATTCATCTAAGAAATAAAAGTATTTTGCTGGGCTTCTTCCCTGAATTCCTTTTTTTTTTTTTTTAAATAAATTGAGAATTACATATTTCTTGAAGAGCCAAGGAAATTTCTTAGTATATATGATGTTTATTTGTTCATCTAATGATATCCCACCTATTTACAAAATTTTAAAATGTTTCACATGTATGTTGTGATTTGGCATGATTTAAGAACTAGCTTGGGTAAAAACGATGAAGTATAGAAATTTAGAAAGGAGTTATCACTGAAAACCACTATTAGGAGGACATATCACCTCCAGTAACAAATTTTTCATATAAATATAACTTTTTAAGATTCTCATCTCCCCTAAAAATGTGCAATTTGAGATTCTGTAATCTACTTATTAATGATCTTCTGTTTTTCTAAAGTAGTACTTTCGTCTTAAATGTTTCTTTCACCAGATTAGAAATCCAGGTTAATTTTTTTGTTGTTTTGCACAAAAATATTATAGCCAAGAAAACTATATAGTCCAAGCAAAGCCATTTCTGAACATAGGATTTGTAGTATGGTGTTGTACTGTTATCCAGATGATTTATGATTGGGGAATTTGAGGCAATAGTAATTCTTAATACCCTTCATCCCAAAAGGTAGTTACATTTCTGAAGTAAAATTTAATCAAAATTGATTTTTTTTTTTTTTCTTCTAGTCCTCAAACCCTTTTGGCTGGCATGAATAAATTTTTGTCTCAGCTTGAAATTACTTTCAGAAGAGATCCAAACAACTATAGGCCACGAATAAACAAACTTAATTCAATTAAGGTATGTAGAAAAATTGTCTTAAATCATGGATCACTTTGATCTCAGTATAAACGACTGAAAGGCTATTGAAAAATCAGTAACATATGGCTGGGCACTGTGACTCACGCCTGTATTCGAGCGCTTCGCGAGGCCAAGGCAGGCAGATCATTTGACGTCAGGAGTTTGAGACCAACCTGGCCAACATGGTGCAACCCCATCTCTACTAAAAATGCAAAAATTAGCCGAGTCTGGTGGCAGGCATCTGTAATCCCAGCTACTCGGGAGGTTGAGACAGGAGAATCGCTTGAACCTGGGAGGTGGCGGTTATAGTGAGCTGAGATCGTCCCACTGTACTCCAGCCTGGGCAAAAGAGTGAGACTCTATCTAAAAAAATAAAAATAAAAACAAAAACAGAAAAACACCATATTTTATTTTAAAATTCCTATGATTTTTACATTTTAAGACCCGATGGCATACTTTAGTCTGCAGTAGGCAGCAGTTGTAACATAGCTGTCATTGCTGTGTGAGGTCAGAGCTGTTCCTGTTGTCTCTAAGCTGTATCACAGTTGTACTACCTATATTGATTACCATTTAAAATGTCTTGGGGAAGATTACACTAATTCACCATTGTAACAAAGAATTTTTTAAGAATACCTTAACCAATTTCTGTTATATTTTTCAATATATGATTGAAAGGTATATTTTAGGCCGAGCGCGGTGGCTCATGCCTGTAATCCCAGAACTTTGGGAGGCCAAGGTGGGCGGATCATGAGGTCAGGAGATCAAGACCATCCTGGCTAACTTTAACGGTGAAAAACCCGTCTCTACTAAAAATACAAAAAATTAGCCAGGCATGGTGGCATGCACCTGTAATCCCGGCTACTCAAGAGGCTGAGGCAGGAGAATCACTTGAACCCAGGAGGTAGAGGTTGCAGTGAGCCAAGATAGTGCCACTGTACTCCAGCCTGGACAACAGGGTGAGTCTCTGTCCCTGTCTCCCCAACCCCCCCCCCAAAAAAAGAAAGTATATTTTAAAAGTCTAAACAAGCTCCTGTGATGAGGAAAACATTGTGTTGACTTAGTTGACAATGTTTTTTGTCTTGGTAGTACACAGTTGTGCACCCTACAGTTGATTTCCTCTGTGAAATACAGTATTTGTTTATTAAAAGGCAAAAATCTTCATCACTCAGAAACAAAGTAAATGAACTCTGAAAGCATTTCTGAGTTGTTTTTTTGGTTTTGGTTTTCTTTTGGGTTGTTTGTTTTTTGTTTGTTTTTTTGAGACAGAGTCTCACTCTCACGCAGGCTGGAGTGCAGTGATCTCGGCTCGCTACAACCTCTGCCTCCTGAGTTCAAGCAATTCTCTGCCTCAGCCTCCTGAGTAGCTGGGATTACAGGTGCCCGCCACCACACCTGACTAATTTTTTGTATTTTTTTAATAGAGACAGTTTCACCATCTTGGCCATGCTGGTCTTGAACTCCTGACCTCGTGATCCACCTGCCTTGGCCTCCCAAAGTGCTGGGATTACAGGCGTGAGCCACCGTGCTGGCCATCATTTCTGTGTTTAAAATCTGCAGTGCCTCAAAGTGTTTACATTTTATCACTCTATATCTATCCTTAATGCTTAAAAGCTTTAGAAGTATGTTATACATAGTTCTGCTGTGGCATTTATGTTCATATTTGTAAGTCCTAGCTTTGCTGCTAAACCATGAGCTCTTGGAATGCCAGAGGCAAAGTTATCTTGCACGTCATTGTATTCTTAAGCACCTAACAGTATGTCTGGATGCCCTTACCGTTTATTATATATTTTGTTTTTAAATGATTGATATTACTTCTTGGCCAGGATAGAGAAATGGTAAGTTCTCACATAAAATTGAAGAGTTGTCTCAGTTTTGAAAAGCATATTGGGTAGAAAAGAAGAATTTCTTCTGAAGCATTAAGGACACTTTGTATTGTCATTTTCTTAGATAGACTGGTGGTTCAGTCACCATCAGTTAATCATTTCTGTATGCCTACTCATTTTAAGATAGTCATACCTTAATCCTAATAAGAGAACAGCGCAACAAGTAGGTAGGTGAGATTGTTACTGGCTAGTATTGGAAAAAATCACATATATATTTTCTGTAATAGGCAGATCTCAGACTGACAGTATGCTACATTTTGGATCTGGAGATTAGAGTTGCATTGATGAAAACAGAATTAGTTTTCCCAGAAATAATACATAGCAAAATTTTATATATGTAAGGCATCTTATATAAAGGGACTTCGCTTGAGTTGGTGCAAGTGAGTCATTCTAGCATTAGGGATGGGGCAGAGGTAGTTATCTTTCCTTTGAGCAGTGGACCCAGGAATATCCAGAAACAGATGGTGTGTGCAGAACGGGTTGTACAGGCCCTTATGTTGTAAACACTGCTAAGTAATACCATCAGTGAAAGTGTACCTTTACCTATAGAATGGTAATTGCTGATTTTTGTTGCTTCTGTTTTCTTTTTTAGGATGTAGAACAAAAGAAGAGTGGAAACTACTTTTTCCTGGATGATTAGACTGACTCTGAGGATATTGATTAAGCCACTTATTAAAAGGAATATTTGCTAGAATTTTTGTCATGTAAAACTTGAATCAGGATTTTATGCCCCACATACTCTGGAACTTGAAGTATAATTTACTTAATATAACATAAAAAGCCAGTTGGGTTCTAAATTGTAGTTGAAACACAGAAAATGCCACTTTTCTGTTCCTGATGAGGCCCTTTTGTGCATAATGTTCTAAAATGAAGACATTTCAAGCTATACAAATTACCTCCAAGTGTTCATGATGTATGGGAAGATTTTCAGTAGGTGTATTATATTCACGTACCAAATGCTGACCAGTGTTGCTCCATTTTTTAAATCTTGAAAAGGGTTTCTGTACTTACCTGGTTTGCCAAGTATGCCAGTGTGATGAAACTGCCCTTGTTTTAAAAGCTGGTCAAAGATTCCACTGATTGACATTTGATAAATAAACATCAGGATTATGTTTATTATTTGTTTTCAGTCTTTGCACTATCAGTATGTGGTTTCTGAGGAAGATTATCTACTACAAAACACCACTGTAAAAATAGGTATTTTTTAATTGTGTTTAATCTTTTTGGTGCTTTTAAACACGTTTAGCAAAAACCAGTTCAGTTCCCTTCCCCCCCAAAAACCCCTAACTTTACTCTGAATTTTTGTTTTTGCATTCCATAAGGTTCTGTATTCAGTCATTCTCTAGGTAATGTCATTTTTATACACATATATTTATATAACCACTGATGGAGATTTAGGAAAAAGCATTTCTAAAGAATATTTGCTTCCCTTACAACTACAGACTCGAAATCTTTAAAGATGGTGCCTAAGCATCTATGTATTTTTTTTAAGTTCCTCAGATTTTTCTGGTGGGCAGCCCAGGATTATAAACCATGTCTCTAAAGGCAACATTAATGCAAAAGTCCCCAGATAGCAATACAAAGTATCCCTTGGTACCACATATATTCATTTCTGAGTTTGGATATAGAGCACATTATCTAAACCATTTTTTAGTTCCAAAAGCCTATCTAAATTTCTTGAGTTCCTGCATTTTGAACAAGATTGCCTGGAGCCTGGAGCCACTTTAAGTTGTACTTCTGACTAAACTGGAATTATGAGTGAGGAAGAGTGTTTACTAAATAAATGACTGGGGCAAGCAAAATTGAGGGGAAATTAGAAAGTACTTGACAAACTTTAAGAGCTACTTGAAATAATGGAAGTCTTGATTAATATGCAAATAATGGCTAGAAAGTATGGTTTAACTGGACCCCATTATGCCTTTTAAAAAATAATTTCAGTAACCCATAAATACATGTTGTAAAAAATTCAGATACACAGAATGGAATAAAAAAATGATCTCCCTTTATTACCCTCACAAAGGTTACCAGCGTTTGAATTTAATAATGTATATTCTTTCATGCCTTTTTCTGTGCACTTACCTAAGTGTGTATATGTAAAGGGTTTGTTTTGTACACAAATGGGATTATACTAAAATAATGCCTATTTTTAAGGATAGGTTAAATTTGTGAATTATTATTTCAAATATATTGAATAAAATAAGCAAAAGCTATTGTTATTTACTGATCCTGGATTGTCTTAAAGAAAGTACTTGTGATATAACAAGAGCACAGTTCTACTTAATGCTAATGACAGAATATGTATTAAAAGTATTTTCATGTAAATGAAATTTAAAATATGGATCTTAAAATTTTACATAGCAATAGAAAGGCCTACAATTGCTAACACAAGAAAAATGTTTATAAAATCAGTATTACATAGAGCATCAGTGCAGATGTTAGCAAAAAGAATGAGACTACTTGATTATGTCCTAATTGGAAAAAGTCTCAAATACTTAAAAAACAAAAAATTGGAACAGTTTATATACTACCATTTTTGTGAAAATATACAGAATATCGAAATATACAAAGGAATACTCAAGACACAGATTGCTTTTGACAAGGACAATTTAATAGAAAAAAACATTTATATATACAAATATAATACTCTTTGAATTTTACATTTTGCATGTGATTAAAAATCATTGAAATTGTGTTTTGTCTTGAGGCTTTTTTCTTTTTTTTTTTTTTTGAGGTGGAGTCTTGCTCTGTCACCCAGGCTCGAGTGCAATGATGCGATCTGCACTCATTGCAACCTCCGCCTCCTGGGTTCAAGCAATTCTGCCTCAGCCTCCCCAGTAGCTGGGATTACAGGCACCCGCCACCACGCCCAGCTATTTTTGTATTTTTAGTAGAGACGGAGTTTCACCATGTTGGCCACGCTGGTCTGGAACTGAACCTCAGGTAATCCACCCACCTTGGCCTCCCAACGTACTGCGGTTACAGGCATGAGCCACTGTGCCCAGCCATTGGTTTTTAAATCGTCATTGGATAATCCTTATTTTCTGTGTTCACTTCATGTAGTCTTAAAGGCAGTGTATTGATGCTACAACTATTTTTTTTGCAATTTAGGTTAACCTAATTTTAGTCTACAAGCATTTTAAAGTCCAGTCTTGTATCTGTCTTAACACTCAGTATGTATAGCATGGTGTCTGGCATGTAGTGGCCTACTGTATTGAAGGAATGAACCTGCATGTCTCAGAGAAAGTAGGAAGACTACAAAACTGCTGTGTTCTGTAATTTCCTTCATATTCATCAATATACTTGGATACAGGTATGTCAAGTCCTTAACCCCAGTGCCTAGTCTGTTGTGAGCACTCAGTGAGTGGTTCAGAGATAAAGTAATCATTCTGGGTTGGAATGTCAGAAAGGACTACATAAAGTTATTAGGTCCCAGGAAACAGTAACAGCACCCATCTTACTGAGTTAAAAGGAGAAGTGAGATAATCCACGAAAAGCAAAATACATGTCTGGTGAGAGGCAGAAAGGAACATGGGCATTTTAAGAGATTAATGGAAGGAAATGATGGATACAGGCTGATTGTGATGAGCTTTCTGTGCCTTCCAGATTGAAGTTAGTTTTTTAAATGCTGAAAGTAGGAATTGAAGAGCTAAAGCAAGGCCAGAGAAGCAGAAATACCAAGACAGTAGTTGTTCCAGAGCTTCTACTTTAATTTTTCACTCCTTTAATTTTTTAAAACCTTTCTACTCTGTCCACTTAATACATGCAGGTCTAAACTTGGGTGCATACTGTGCTGACTGTTGCTCTTGGAAGATGGTTTCCTTTGTAGTGTTTCAGTTTGTGAGCAGATAGTGAGGCTGTATCTGAAAATTCTGAGATTTTGTGTAGCAAATACCATTTCTCCTCAGCCCTGTACTCACCACCACCACTACCACCTCTGCCAATTTGTTAGGCAGACAGTATGCCCAGTCCCACATGGTTGGTCATAATTGGTCTAAGACATAGAAAATCCTCGTCCACACTTACCTAGTCTCTTGCAGTTAAGCCATATGACCTAACTGCAAGAGTTCTAACCAGTAAATTGAAACCTCCTGACGGTTTTTTAGACAGTATCTCAAGAAAACCTCGTTTTCCTAATAAAGGGAAATGATTATCTGGTACTGCTTCTTGAGGGTGTAGTATATGGAGCAAGCATTTTATGCCCATAAGGTGATACATATAAGGGAAATGCAAAACAAGCTACAAAAATCTTACTCCTGACATCAAAACACTGCACAACCGCCAGCAGCCACTTCTCCACTTTTCTTGAGAAATCCCTATTTGTTTAAACCTAGTTAAGTCAGTGGTTTCCTGTTTGCCATCAAGAAACCTCCCTGGCTGAGGTCTTTTCCTTCAGAGGCTCTCCATTTGCCTTCTGCCGCCGGAGCCAAGTGTGTTACCTCCCTAGAACCACTTTTGTGACTTTCAGGACCTCAAACCTAAATGAATGTGGTAACATTTTCAGTGGCTGTTTTGTTTTTTGCCTTTAAGAAACTGGATCCCAGGCCAAGATAGTTTTTGTCTGGGAATTTTTAATTTCACTCCTTTTTGCTGGGATGACTGGCTTTAATGAAAATGTTTGTTCCAGCTCCCAACCTTGCATGTGCTTAAGTATAGGTCTCCCACGTCAGTGGTCACTTTATGTCTGTGCTTCTGGTTTCTTGTCTCCATTTATAAAAGTATCTTATAAAACTATAAAGGACTGAAATGCTTTTACTACTAGTTTGGAAGGATGCAACAAGTATATCCCTAGATAGGTAAATTGCAGTTTAGCGTTAGTCCAAAGCCAAGGTTCTCATTTTTTAAAAAAGAAATTGGCTTACTACATAGAATTTTGTTATCAGTTAACCTGCCAGTTAAGAATATTCATAGGGATAGGAGGCCTTAAGAACCACATTCATCTATATTTACTTTTCTTTTTTTTTTTTTTTTTTTTTAGACGGAGCCTCACCGTCGCCTAGGCTGGAGTGCGGTGGCATGATTTCGGCTTACTGCAACTTCCGCCTCCCAGGTTCCAGTGATTCTCCTGCCTCAGCTGGGATTACAGGCACGTGCCACCACGCCCAGCTAATTTTCGTATTTTTAGTAGAGAACGGAGTTTCACCATGTTGGTCAGGCTGGTCTTGAGCTCCTGACCTCGTGATCCACCCGCTTCGGCCTCCCAAAGTGCTGGGATTACAGGTGTGGACCACAGCGCCTGGCCTACCATTATTAACATCTTTATAATGTTTTTTACTAAATGTGAAAAATAAAATATAATTACAGGAATGTTATGTATTCTAAAGCCCCAGTTTCTCTAATGAATTCATTACAGAAAAATCAGTTTCAAAAACTAATGTTTATACCAATGTCTGTAGCTTTTCTTAGAAAACTCAACCCTATTAAACTATTCTGGGGGTCTACGTTTCATGAAGAACTCACAGATTAAGTTAGGGTGCAAAAGTTTATGAAGGGAAGCTGTGTTTAAACTTCCTCTTTCATAGTTATTTACATTCTCATACTATGCCTTAGTCCCAGACCTAAGTCTTTGAAAGATAAGTGAAAGTTTAATTATTCAAAGTGAAAAGCAGGCCCTTTGTATCAGACACTTTGGAGACCATTGACTGAATTTGGGTCACTCCCATTCACTTCTGGCGTGACCAGTTCTGCAAGAGCCCCCTATCCAGCCACAAACACACCTCTTACTAACCAGCTCCCACACTGGCTTCTCTATTGACTCCATGGATAAACCCACGGCATACTGCCAAGAAAGTAATGTTCCCCCTTTTTCTCCTTCCTCTCTTTCCCACAAGGTTCTATATTTTACTCAGCTCCTAAAGCAGTCTCAAATAAAAGTTCCACATGCTGACTCTCATCATCTTTAAAATAGCTCATCCTCCTTCCCAGCTTGCTGACCCTGTCCCTAGATCACTCAGTTTTCTGTCAAATACTTGAACTGAAAGAGGCTCTTGTTTCAGGTTCAGCTTCCTGAGGAAGCCAGATTAACAAAGTTCATGTTGTATGTAAGCAAGTATTGACTTGATAATATTCTTTGGTAACTCTTATAAAGAAAAACAAGCTTTAAGAAATTGAGTTTTGGCCGGGTGCGGTGGCTCAAGCCTGTAATCCCAGCACTTTGGGAGGCCGAGACGGGTGGATCACGAGGTCAGGAGATCGAGACCATCCTGGCTAATACGGTGAAACCCCGTCTCTACTAAAAAAAAAAAAAAATACAAAAAACTAGCTGGGCCGATGAGGCGGGCGCCTGCAGTCCCAGCTACTCGGGAGGCTGAGACAGGAGAATGGCGTGAACCCGGGAGGCGGAGCTTGCAGTGAGCTGAGATCTGGCCACTGCACTCCAGCCTGGGCAGCAGAGCAAGACTCCGTCTCAAAAAAAAAAAGAAATTGAGTTTTCAGAGTATAAAGTATACTTTATACAAAGTAAGTATACTGTTTTCAAAACATTCAATTTACTTCACCTTTAGCCAACATAAATATCACTGAATGCTAAATGTAAAAACCATTAAAAAACAATTTAATCCATATTCTTAGATATTCTGCACATTCCCATTTAGTCGTTGCAGAAAAAAAATGGTAGCACTAGCTATAAAATCACTTAAAACTAGACTCAAATACAAGTCCTACCACTTATTAGTTGCATAACCCTAAGCAAGTACCTTGGCCTCTGTTTCATTATATAAAGTAGGGGAAATTACAGTACCTAATAGATTATAAATTCTACATGGCTTTTAGTTGCATGTAGGAGATTTGTCTTCTAGCTGGAAAAATGTCATGGAAATCATTTATTTTAAGGAGTTTACAAAAATTCTTAAGATTTACATGCTATATTACACCTGGTTAACCCTGGAACCAAAGAATCACAAGCAGAATCAAGAGACAAAATTTAATATATGCACACAGTTTTATATATAATGCAGCATCACACCATGTAGGGCATTTACTCTTATTTTATACATTCAGATATGTTTGAAACACTTCTTAAGGCTACAAAACAGAACATAGAAAAATAAACAGGAATATATTCAACACTTACAAAAAGTGATATGATAAAGAATATAAAGTACTAGTTTCCTTTTAACACTTCAAAAGATATGTATATATACTTTTTTTTACAAGTAACATCACAAATGATCACATCTTCACATGCTCTTAAAGTATTATTTGTACTCAGTGTAAGGCTATTATCGTTTCTCATACATAAAATTTTCTAGCTCTGTAACACAATGCAATTTTTAATCCATTCAAGTAAGTTCAACCCCAAAGTTGCCGCTTCCCAGCATTAAGACATGCACCCACCCCTCTTCTAAGATTTTCTAAAACTTCTATTTCAGGGAGAAAGACCTCTTTTAAAAAATAATCCCAATTAGTGGGAGAGTAAATGGCTGACACTAGTAGCAAAACCTTAGTTATTTGAAAATAACATATTGGAAAATGAGACATTATTAGGATTTTAAACAAAAACAATAGCATTTAGACATAAAGTAGGGAGCAAAATACAGTAAACAGAAATAGTGTAGCCAAATATGCATTCTCTTCAGCTACACTAGAGTGGACCTTGCTGAGTACCCTTAAGTAAAAGACAAAACATTACCTCATCTAAAAATGAAGGTAAAATAAAAGAGGCAAAAATAAATATTGCTAGTTTCTAGGATGGCTGAATGTTTTCTAAACCAGAAATGGTTAGAAAGGAAATTTATTGCACCAAGTCAATCATAAGCAAGTTTGCAGTTCACAGGCATTTTAATTCAACTTTGAGTCACAAAGAAAACAACACACTGCAAGAATACAGTCTGCATTAAATAAGATATATCGGCATTGTGGTCTGGGAAAACCTACTCTTGCCAGGTCAAGGCAGGGTCTGAGCTTAGGTCTGCCATGAAAATGAATTTGTGGGTTATCAGTAAACAGTATGAGGACTACACAGATGCCAGCATCCTGCTGCCAAGGAGGACATGGGGCAAGAGTTGAAGATTTATTTGAGAGCAAATGAACTTGAAGAGACAAACACAACACCAAAAGGAAAAGGGGGCTGGAATCAAGTTCAGCCAAAGCACCTAACACAAAAAACAGGTGAGCTTTGGTCAGTCTGTTCTTCAAAATATATGTGATCATAATATGGTGAAGTTTCATAATTTTCCAACTCAAAAATACAAATGATCCTCAGTTCTATACTTTTGCCTCTATTCTCTTATAAAGAAATATGTCAACATACAGTATGACATAAACAGTTAAAATGAAGGACAAAAGCTTGCTTAGCCTTAGTTTGACCTCAGCATAAGGCAAAATCCCCTGGACTAATTAACACATTTAAAAACAAAGGAAAAAAAGAAAACCAACCTTCATGCAAAGATTAATTTTAAAACTATCAAAAGTCAGTTCTTTTATTCCAGAGGTCAGTGAGAAAAGTACCATCTGCTAAAAATTCTCTTTCAAGCACTTTTTCCATCATATCCAAGAGGTGAGATAATGAGAAACAGAAAGCAAATCAGTGTTTCCTTCAGGAACTATATTCTGTTACTCAATTGAGGTAAGACAAAGTAACAATGAAGACATGAATAGTATTTCCAATTTTTAAACATTTTCAGAAGCTGAGATCAAACCCCAGTCAATAAAATGCAGGACACTAGAAGCAACAACTTATTTTGGACTCCTGAGATCAAACACATTGAACTTTCAAATCTGGTGTTTATGTCAATATGTGATTTTCATTAAAATCAGGTAAGCTAGTCCTACATAAAAAAGCATGAGCTGAAAGTAGCGGACCCTCTATCTTCTCATTCCTTAACGGAGCCACTGATGTTAAGAAAAAAATGGCTTAAGCGGTACCTTCAACAACTATTCTAGTTTAGAAGGTGACAACAAATTCCTTTCAATTGGTTCTCTCAAAAAATTTTTTCCACACAACCATCCCAGTCTTTACAATTTTTTTACCTAGCACCATCATAATAAAATGTTATCTTTCAAAGTGCTCTCTAAAATCCTGTTACATTATCTAAATGCTAATCACTACTCAAATCAGCAGTTACACAGACGTTAGGTAATTAAAACAGCACAGAGGTAAATAACCATTATTACAGTACAGTGGCGATTCACTGAGCCCAGCTGGCATCCAAACATTCCCATAGGTTATCAGAGAACCCAGAAAACTCATCTGTTTCAGTTTGTCAAATTCAAGTGAATTGTATTTTCTTAAGTAATTTGCTTTACAAAAAAAGAAAGTCACCGCATCTGGTTTTGGCTAGGTATATTACACATGGCATGCAAAGAGAAATTACTACTGTGTTATTTGCATAGCACTCAAACTTCCTGATCAGAAGATAATCTCAACATAATAAAAGTGGATTTTCACATTGGTATGTACAAATAAGAAATACAAGCTACAGTTATTTTTACAAATAACACAGATGAATGAATACTGTGTTAATTCAGAGAGTCCAATCTCCAAATGAGAAGAGTGCAACATGCAAAGGGAACCTCTAGTGAATACTGCAAAGACTGGAAGAAAGCAGGATGGAATTTGTTACCTACCTAAGGGTAACAAGCTATAAAATGCAAAGCAAAACCATTTTCTAGCAGCATCCTCTAGAAAAGAACTAGAAAGTCACAATCATATTATCTTCTATACAATAGTTCCAGCCCTGACAAGTAGAACATGCAAGTGTAAAGTGAAAGTGATACACAACCAATGGTGCAAGGGGGAAAAATCAAAAACAAAAAACAAAAAAACACAGTAACTCTAGAAACCTGTCAAGCTAAAAATTTTTAACATTTCTTCTCACAAAATATTTAGAATCTGTCAGTGCATTAGTGTTAAAGTGGCATTAAAAAAACTTCTGCAGTTCTAACTGATGCAGATTATTTTCAAAATGCATAGCATCTACATTTCTTTCGAGTAGGCACCATGATATTTACACCAGTGCTAAGAATTCTTGGTGGAAACAGCCATTTCATTGGATTTCCTACTATTCTTCTATGCAATCTCAACAAATACCAAAATTCAAAAATATACCTTATGAATATTAAAAGAACTATATACAACATTGCTAAGACACAGTTAATAGGCTGCCTTATGTGAATATTAAAGAGAAGACATTATTCAAGTTTGACAGATATTGAGATGAAAGGCCTTTGGGTTGGAAGCATTTTAAAAGACAACAGTGTTTTAGGCTGAGAATTGTTTGAGCCCAGTTTATGACTAAGGCATTGCATAATAAAATATACATTTCTATTTGGTGCAACGTTATGTTTGGAATCTATAGTGTGTCAAATGGTATATTTTCTTGTCACTTTAGTAAACACTATAAAGCACACATTTCCAACATTTGAAATCAAACTTACAAACTTATAAGGAAAAAGCCAAACACTAAATCTATAATGTTTTATATTAAGCTGTTTATAAAAAATACTTTAACAAACTTATCTTCTACTTTTTACGGGGACAGTCACTTGATAAATAAATCAGATTCTGAATGAAGATAACTGGCAATGCCAGGAATTAACCTGTCCCCTTGAAGTCATGTCCAAAATGTCTTGTCCAGTATGGGAGTGAAGGTAAGGGGCTGGGGAGGGGAAAGCGTTCCAATTGGGGTTTTACTTTATTGTATTTTTTTAAAGCCTTCAGAAACATTCCACCTAAGAGTTTCTGTTAGAAAATACTTCAGCAACAACCATCAAGTGTGCTGTCCCCTATGGCCATCTCCCATCCCCGATCTCCTCCTGTCTCCCCTAAATGGTCGTCCTCTGACATTTCGATGGTACTGATAACCTTCATCCCGACTTCTGCTTGGCTGTCCTTTCCAGGACTCCTCACCTCTCACATGTTGATATCCACCCCTACCAGAATAGCCCCAATCACTTTTGTACTTCCTGCTTCCATAAGTTTGATTATAGAACTGCTTAGATCTACCACTTCTCAAAATATTAGACACTTCGTTTTCATCTTCTGAACTCTCTTCTTTTGGTCTTGGCACTCTGCTATCCACAGAGTTGGCCCCAGGGCTGACCACATCAGCAGCAGTCTTAGGATCTTTTACTTTTTCTGTTTTTTCTTTCAGACTTTGAATGGTCCTTTTAGGTTCAAGTTCAACAGGCACAGTTTCTCTCTCTCTGTTTAGAATCTGAGTGGGAGGATGAGCCTTTCCCTCTGCTACAGGAGGGATGGAAGACAATGCCATATCTGCCTTTCGTGTCTGGGATGATTGCTCTGTCCGGCCTTCTTCCGGCTTATTGCTCACACTTGCTTCAGGGAGAGAATGTACATGTTCACTCCCGGCTTCTGGAAACTCATCTACTGTTGAAACTGAACCACAATCTTTAGACAGATCCAGATTTTCCAGAGACAGATCCAATTCTCCTTTCTCATCAGAGGGCAGGACAATATTCTGCCTCATTACTGGATTTTCTATGAATCCCTGAAAAGGGTACCCATACCAAACATGAGGAAAGAAAGGAGATGCAATAGGAACTGGGCCTAAGAATGGATTGGGTCCAAAAGATGGTTGGGGGAACATATTCTTGCCACTTAGTGACTCTTCATAATCAGCATGCAGAAGCTGCCCAGCGGTCTCAGATTCAAGATCAGCCTGGTAAGACAATTGTCCATGACTTTCGGACACCTGAGATGGAGGGATAACCAGAGGTGAAGAAAATGTCGGCGGTCCAATCTCTGGCTGTGGCATTTGACCATTAACACTGGCCTCAGTCTGCATAGGAAAGTGGGCATCAGTACAGGTACAGTCACTTTCATTTTGAGCAGCAGGAGCCTCTTGGAACCAGGGATTATGAGGATAAACAGGGACAGGGACCTTTGGGTACATCCTGCAGGCTGCCAGGTAGGCCTGGTGCAGCGGGTACAGGTACGAATGTGGGGCCCACATAGGACAACTGTATGCCTAAAGAGACACAAAACAGTTAAATAAACAAAAGAGGAAAAAAAAGAGAGGTTTGGGTGCATATCAATCTACAAGTACTAGGCTCAAGGTAAGTTTCTCATGCCTACAAAGACCACATAATCTATAGTCCAAATACTAAATCACTGTAATAACCAACATGAAAATGAATTACAAAATTCACTGCTTTAAGACTCCATTGCTTGCTCCTGTCCTAAAACCAATCTGAAGTCCTCATAAGTTGATAGGAGATAGTATTTCCATCACTGACTGTTTAGCTAGACCTGCATTCACATTCTGGCTCTACCACTAACTCACTGTGCCACCCCATGCAGGCCAGTTAACATCTGAATTTGTTTTACTGGGAAAATGCCAGTATGAGAGTAGATGATCTCCAATGTTAGGACTCCACAATTCTAGGAGCCCCCAAGAGTACTCCAAATATAAGGATTAAGTTAGACCTCTAATCAGGGAGGGACAATGTTGAAAATTAAATATTCCAAATCCTTCCTCTGCAAGATTTCAGCTAAAAACCAAAATACGAAAAAAGTATAACTGGTTAGCTAATTGGCTAACCAATTAAAATCAACATTAAATATAAAATTAACCAATTAATGCAGCAGATGGTAAAATAATCAAGTTTCTTTTTATGAAAGTGGTCAGCAGGCTAAGATAGGGCACTTCATTTCATAGTTTGACTGTCTAAAACCCACAGAAACTAATGTAGGACAGGAGAAAACCTAACTTTAACAAGGACAGAGTTCTCCAACCTAAGAAAAGCTATTTCTAGACTGACCATTTCCCAAAGGATACCTCTGCTCTTCTAGTCAACAACCACACTATCTTATATAGGAGGATGTACACGTTATTTCCTTTGATCTTTTCAATAATGGAGGCAGGTGAAGAATATTACCCCCATTTCATAAATGAAAAAGTTAGGCCCAGATACACTACATGGCTTGCCCAGGGAAATTCAGCTATGGAGCAGAACTTCAAGCCTAGATTTGCATCTAATTAATTCCCAAGCGAGGGCATTTCCATTAGGCTGCCCAAAGATGAAGCTATGTCTTGAATATACTCACAGGTTAAGCCACCCCAGTCAAGAGAAAAAGCAAGTAAAACTGGAGCCTCTACTAGCACTAAAAACAAACGATATAGTACTGAAAATGCTGGTTTTTAAAATTTAGCAAATTTTAGGTTACTGACTGACAGGATAAGAGTTAACACTAGTAATATTTAAAACAGTATTAATGAATAAACTGACTTTAACATGATAAAATGTAAATACCTTCACACCAAGATTGAAGAAGAATCGAAGAATATTCTTATCTAAAAATAAAGTAATCATTTGTTAAAATTATGTATCTGCAGAGCTTTTATTTATCATCCTCATTAAATACATAGTTCTAAAGACAGGCCGGGCGCGAGACCATTCTGGCTAACACAGTGAAACCCCGTCTCTACTAAAAACTACAAAAAAAAAAAAACTAGCCGGGCGACGTGGCGGCGCCTGTAGTCCCAGCTACTCGGGAGGCTGAGGCAGGAGAATGGCGTGAACCCGGGAGGCGGAGCTTGCAGTGAGCTGAGATCCGGCCACTGCACTCCAGCCTGGGCGACAGAGCGAGACTCCTCCTCAAAAAAAATAAATAAATAAATAAATAAAATAAAGACAATTTTACCTACTACAGTTGTTTTCTCTAGCCTGTGATATAAAACATAGATAAAAAACGTAATACAACATAACATAAAAACAGGCTGTTACCAAAGGTTAATTCCAGATTCAATATGCTTTGTCTGTTAGCATGTAAATCCCAAAATGGCTTAGATTGAAATTTTTATCTTACTAAAACTGAATCTGGGTAAAGGACATTCAGGTGCTTTCTTTCTCAACTTTTCTGGGGGTTTAAAAATTAGGAAATGAAAATGTTGAGAATGGTAAAATCAACATAAAACCTAACTTATTAGTAGCATCATTAGGATATTATTATTCCAAGTATTCATTTACCATAAGCCAGTTACCCATAGACACAAACATCAAACTACTAACTAATAAAACAAAAACATTCACATAAATCCAGGCATATAGTAGTCATTGCATTACTCAGATTTACAGATATAAAATTTTGCAAACTAAAAATGAGGGAGGGGCAAATTCCTTAACAATAAAGGGGGAAAGTAAATTTTAAAAGAATTTTTAAACAAAAATAAGACATTAAATATAGTACTTTAACAGCCACTACATACTATATTTGCTTTTCTCTGTAACTTTTTCATGGATGCATGTGTTAGTTCTGAAATGCAGACCTATGTTTAGGTATCTGATTAGTGAAATTAATATGATCTTAATTCAGAATGGTTTCAAGTCCGTTTATGTAAAAAACACAGAAGGAGGTATCATTACTAAGCATATTAGCATTAACAAGTATGCCAGAAACATTAAAAAAATTTTTTTTCTGGGCCAGGCGCAGTGGCTCACGCCTGTAATCCCAGCACTTTGAGCGGCCGAGGCGGGCGGATCACAAGGTCAGGAGATGGAGACCATCCTGGCTAACACGGTGAAACCCTGTCTCTACTAAAAAATACAAAAAACTTAGCCAGGCATGGTGGCAGGTGCCTGTAGTCCCAGCTACTCAGGAGGCTGAAATGGGAGAATCGCTTGAATCCAGGAGGCAGAGGTTGCAATGAGCCAAGATCGCACCACTGCACTCTAGCCTGGGCGACAGACAGAGACTCCATCTCGAAAAGAAGAAAAATTCTAATACATTTTTCCAATAAATCAAGCTGAAACAAGAATGAATGACTAATAGCTAAACCTCTGCTGTCCTTCCGATCCTTGAGCTTACTAAGCAACCAGACCTCTGACCTCTACTTACATCTTTTCATTTCTTACTAAGCTTGTTTGGACTTATAAAGTCAATTTGAACTTGGAGAAGGAGCTCACCTTTAGGTAGGTCCTCCCCAGTGTGACACAGTGAATAAGGTGGTACAATGGCTCGATCTCCCTTTTCATTACAAGGAAACCCAGGATAGAGTGGGTCTTGATAAAGGCTCAATGTCTGAGGCAAAGGCATCAAGGGCTGGTTAACTGCCTGTATTGACACAGGAACTGGAGAGGGTGTTAAATGAGCTTGGGATACAGCAGAATCAGGTCCAGTGGTCAAAGTCTGTGTCACTGACAAAACGGGAATTGGAGCAGGGACACCTACAAACAAGAAGAAAAGGAATCAAAAATGACAAAAGATGAAAATCTTTACAAATATGCTTACATTAACCTATAAAGAATGCTATATAACTGACATAGCCAATCTAAAGTAGTACCTTTTAATATCAACCAAGGGCCCTCCTGGACACAAAGAAGGAAATATGCCCAGGACACAAGCTTTGAGTCAATGTCTTCTAACAGTAGCTCTTGCAGGTACGTGTAAGACATGGGGCTGGTCAAGGGATTCATTACGGGGCCATAAAGAGCTGGCCCACGAAGGAAGCATCAAACTGTGGTGCTAATTAGTGCTGAGCAACCAAAGCAACCAGCTCAAACATCATGCTCCTGAGATTATGAGGGCATATGTCAGATGAATACCACACCAAATGAACATGGTCTTTCCACACTGGAAGCAGAGCAAAGCAGAGTATCACAGAAAGCTCTGTGAGGCTCCACATACCTAACCCTGCTCGGAGGTCAAACTTTCACTCAAGAATTTGAAGTCTCTGACTAGAAAGGTGTTTTTGGCTGGCTAGATTTTCTAAACCCTTCTCTAACCTGTTGGTCCAAAAGTTGTAGGTTCACTTGGCCAGGCTGGCACAGTGGCTGGTAAAGAAGGCACCGCAGGAGTTAGATGTACCTCTGGAGAAACTAGAAGGGGAGCTGGATTTGACAAAGACACATGTTCTGCTGGCTTCTTCAAGGGGGTGAATAGGGGAAGACAGAAAAAGACAAGAGGTCATTTTACTTTAACACTAATTCTAACCACCAGATACATACTGAGTTGCCTGCCTTTTATACAAATGAAGTACAAATAGCCCTTTATAGTCTTAGAAATGTAAGAGAAACACAAAGAAGCTAAAGATAACATGCAAACAAATTTGATCCTAACCAAGGGTTGCCTACCAACAAGGACTGTATTTTTTAATACAGACAGGGTTTCACCATGTTGCCCAGGCTAGTCTCAAAACTCTTGGGCTCAAGAGTTGGGCTCTACCCGCCTCGGCATCCCAAAGTCAAAGTGATGGAATTTCAGGCGTGAGCCACTGCACCTATCCACTAGCAGAGTTAAATACAACACAATACTTTTAAGGCAAGTGAGCAAAATCATTGAAATCTTGAAATTCATGATTATTTAGAAAAACTCCTCATACAACTATATGCTTCCTGGCATTTAACATTTAACTTTCTCTACTCTTGTATTAGGATCAAGAACTAAAATGTCTGCTAGAACACAGGTTCATCATGAAATTTGTAAATTGGTATTTTTTTAATGCAGATTTTTCAAATCTTTTCAATCAGTACATTCCCTCCCATCTGTGAAATAACTGATGCAGACAAGTCTTTTAAATTTTGAAATAAAGCAGAAATTCATAGTTTCCCTTCAAAAACCTAATTTTCAAGCAAATCTACCAAAGTAATACAAAGTATCAAATATAATGGTAACAAATATAAATATACTAAAAATCAATTCAAAAGAATGGTCTCAATGTCCAGAAAATGGTGGTTATTTCTATAACATTCCATAAATATCAAGAACATTCTAGACTAACATCAGAATACATTTAAAAATCATAACCACAGCCAAATTGTGATGCTAGAAAAAATTCTCCATTTCCCATACTGATGTCTTGTTGTTAAATGATCCTATATACAGAGCAAAGAAACCCAGAGAGTAGAGCGTTCAATATTAAATGCAACAATATACTTACTTGTTCTGCAGGAGAAGGGCACTCTAACTTCTTTGACTTTGATGGTGACGAAACTGTTGCATATTTATCATCGGTAATATTCTTTGGAAGCAAAAAAAAACCAAAGTTTTGTATTTCAGAGACCCACATTCTGGAATAATTGATGGTTTCCTTTTATAATTCACCCTACCTGTATCTGACAGAACCCTCTCACCACTGAGTATTTTTTCCAATTATATCTTATCTTCAACAAGTAGGCTAACTTTGCCTGAACATCTTTATTATATCAAACTACTGGGCAGTTTTCATTGGGGGCAAGGCTTCAAACAGTATACTCTTCTCCTTTAAAAATATCACTCTAGAGGGACAGAGAATAAAAGCTACTTTCTAACAATTCAGGCAGGGCACCCTAATGTACCTTGAAGACATAATTTGTGAGTGACTTCTCAATCCCCATCATCTTTTCCCTGCTTTTCTACTTTCCTAATACACAGCTATAAAATTTTGATTTTCACCTTCTTCCACTTCTTCCTGCTGTACTATCACAGTATTAAGGAAAAAGAAAAGATGCAAGTAGTGTTTAAAACTTTTACCTCCAATGTGCTTGGTTCAGGCTTTTTGTCCAACTGATTATGTCCATGAATAGAGTCTGCAGCAGATCAAGATTAAAAAAGACAGCATAAGCCACCAGTCATGTCTGAACACAGAACAACAAAATACGAAGATAGAAGCCAAAAGTATTATTTGAACCATGTTTAGCCAGTGAAAATGTAGTTTTTAGAATAGCATTTAACATGCTTTAGCTTGAGTCAATGCTTCTCTACAACATTCAAAATATGTGACATTAGATAAACTACTTAACAACTTAAAGTGTTCCTTCCCAAATATATGGCACTAAGCCAGTCATCTAAAGAGATCTCTAGCATCTGCTTTCGAATGATGAGATAACTTACCTTTGTCTTTTCGTTCTTCTGTATCCATTCTCCGCCTGCTTCCTTTTCTATCACTTACATGTGATGATTTTCTCTGGACACATGGGTTGCTACTCTGAGAAGCTGACTGACTGACTGATGAGCTCTTTAAAATGAACAAAACCCAACATTTTGTGTTAAAGATTTACCCACAAATATACGAACAAATCCTGTATTTAATCTTATTCTTCATACTTCTAAAAATCTCAAAATTCACAGCCCTGTATTTTTGAACTGAAACTAAAGAAGACAGAATCTAGGGTCCATAATTAATTATACATCCTAGATTAATAGTCTTATCGCAAAGTCGAAAGGATTAAGCAATCAGATTTCAGCCTAGATTAGTAGACTTAATCTTCATATCCCTATTTCTAGGAAGCCACCCTGACCAAACCTTTACCCTACAACTTTTCTTTACAAAAACAACATCTTCTGTGCCAACCTTCCAGAAAAGTCATTGTAGTGCCATATTTTTTAGTGGGGAGTTGGGGAGAACCTAAGTGCAAATTAGCAAATACACTGCACTAGGATTCTTATCAATGAAATGCTTACTGACTGTCAGCAAATCACTTAAACTCTGCATGAGATCAGGTACTGAAATAAGTCAGGTTTTTAAGCTAACTTATCATTGAAGGTTCTAGGTTCCTGTTTTAGTATTCTAAATAAATGTTCCACACAGCTAAGAGGAGGATCTCGGTCTTCTCTAACAGGAGTTTTCTAGAAAACAAATTTGAGCCACTATCAAAAGCAATCAGTATTAAACTCCTTAGTCTAAAAATGATGAGTACGAAAGACCCCATTCTTAACAAGAAAGAAATTTCACAATCTGTACCCACATTACAGTAGTTGTACTTTTACAATTCACTAACTAAAAAATGCAAAAAGGTATGAATGCAAGCTTAAACAACTTGTAGTTGTTATTTATATAATAACACATATGACATGAGAGATAAATGTACGCAGCACATAAACGATGCTTATTTATGTACGGATTTGGGCACTTCAATTATTCCTAAATGGATTCGGGCAGTTCTTCCAATAATTCCTAAACTCCAATGCCTGTACCAGATTAAACTGCTATTCCAGATCACCTGTTTTCAACTGAGTTCCTCCTCAAGTCTCCTAAGGAAGTCCACAGAGACCAGCAGACAGACCTCAGTGTGTGGGGCTTTAATGTTTTATACTGGTATACTGGGTAACCTCTCGTAACAGTCCATTATTTATTTAATCTACTCTAAAGAGAAAATGTGTCCAACCACCATTCTGGATCATAGGTCATTTGGGTACTACTTACCAAGATGTAAAAGACCACAGGCACAGACTCCCAGACATGAGAATGAATTAGGTAGCCCTCCTCTTTGCTGCCAACAAACCCACCTCAGAGAGCACATACTTCATTCTACATGAGAACAGTTTTCCCTTCTGACTTCCCAAAAAGAATTAAGAAACCTGAAGGTAGAGAACACTTCTTTTATCAGAGAAGCATCCATCACAGCCCAGTGACTGACACATGGAGAAAGGACAAAGCCTCAGGATGACATGTGCTACCACCTCCAACAGCAAACACCCTGAAAAACAGCTCTCAAAAAGGCTTCCTGATTTTACACATATATCTTGTAATGGATTAACTAAATCATGAACCTCTACTCACAGTACTTTTGCTAACAAATTAAACACGTTTTAGTTCAAAAGAAAACGCTGAACACTACAAGTGAACAAACCAGTTTACTTGCCTCAAGTCTATCAACCTTATAGTAATATCTCTAGGTCTAGAGAGATTACTAAACATGTGAAAAGGAAAAATGTGAAAAATGTGAAAAAAATGTGATCTTTAAAGTATTTAAAGTTTAAAAATTAGTTTACCCTTGGGAACTATGGCTTAATCTAAAAACTGTATTAAGAGAAACTTCTAGACAATAACTTTTAAACTGTCTTTTCATACATACTGAAAGGGCTGGGAAAGCCTGTTCATCTCTGTTCTGAATCTCATAGAGTAAACGGGATTCTTCTATAGCTTGCTTCTCTCTGCGTTCTTCTGGGGAAAGGCCGAAATAGTTAGATTCTCGACTTGTGTGATCAAAATCCTCAACTCTTTCACGATCAGGTTTTCTGTCAAATAAAACATTCTTGTCAGATAAAAAAAAAAAAAAAGACAAACTGTACTGAGTACCTAAAATAAAATGATCTATTTTGCAATACAAACATTTTACTAATTTAGCTACACTGACATTTTAGAACATTTGGCAGCCTAGCTAATAAATGTTTAGCAAACGGAAGCTCCTGTAGCATTAGCCTACCTTACAGAGAGTCAAGAAGGCAAACTTAACAATGGGAGGTAGAGGGGAAAAGAAAAAAAAACTTATTTCCAAATGATACAAAAATTAGTGAGGTTTTTTTCTTTTCATCAAGGAAGAAATGTGAGAACTGTATATACTTGTTATACCATATTCCAATATTTTCATTAAGAATTTATTCTCAAAGGGAAAATTATTAGTTTAGGTCTCAAAAGCATTCTCACTTTCTGTTCTAAGTAAAGGGGAATGGTCCAAAGGTCCAATGAGGCAGAAGGACCATCTTCCCACTTGTTTATGACACCACCAAGGGAGACAGAGAACTGAAAAAGGAAAACTAAAACATGTCAGGCTGGATACCAATTGCATAGGTAAGACTGCTGTCGTTTCAACATAATTTTGGTCAAAAAAGGGTGACAAGAAATTCATGAATAGAGTTTAGTACCCTATAATCCAACCCTAATGTATTATATGGCTTGTAACTATTAAAGACAGTATGAATACTATTTCTATCATGTCTAACAGTTCTTCAAAAATGGAACATGAAAATCTAAAACCTGTAAGAAAAATACTTTGTCACAGTACAAAGAAATATTATGCTCCTCAACAGAGTAGAGCACTATGATGTCATCTGATTTTTTTTTTTACCGCTGAAATAAATAGCCATTTCACGTCCTTACACAGTCCCACTTACAATCACACTCGAATTACAATAGGACAGATGTCAACCCCAATGGTATTGATGAAAAAAGGGAGGGATAGAAAATCTGGACTCTCACTATTTTAGACTAATCCTTCCCAAATCCCAGTGGTAAAAAATTTTGAAGAGGACTCAGCAACTGTCAGGAGTCTCTGCCAAATTAGCATTACCTTGTCACCATCTCCTATCACCCCAAAAAAATGACCACTATTGTATGGTTTTCATCTCATCCTCAGAGAGAAGCTACCACGGTCTATTTTCATCTAGCTTGAAGATAGATATTCAGCCACAGTATTTCCTGGATAGCCACAGTATTTCCTGGATAGCCACATTAATGAAAGCATGTATGGCAATCTTGCTTGGTTTTTGGTTATATTTTGTGTTTTCTCCACAGGAAGAGACAATTATCAATGAGGAAAAACTGGAAAAAGTAAGAGGCCATGAAGGTCTCATATCCAGCACTACAGTTCTCTTTTGCTCTATAACTAGAAGAAATTCAAAAGTGATGTGTTACAAATCAGAAATACAGTGAAGATGAACTGTACTGGGCTTAAATCAATTAGACTGTTAGCTATACAATTCTAAAATCTGACTAGGTTTTTTAATGTTCTTACTTTAAATATTCAATAAAGTTTTTAAATTTGTTTTAATACGTTAGTAAAATTCGCTCTCACACACAATGGAGAAGGCATACTAACCTAACAACAAACTGCATCTCACACACAATGGAGAAGGCATGCTAACCTAACAACAAACTGCAAATACCACTAGGTTCTAATGTAATTAGTCACAATGTCAAAAAATCTCTAAAGTTTCATGTTTGTGGTATTAATTATCACTGCCTTGTCACACATCATCAAGTATTTTTATATACCAAGTAACACATATAGCTAACATATATAAAAGGATCCTAATAAGATATGCTTCTCTATTTCATAGTATTAAAAATATTGTTGATTAGAGGCCGGGTGCCATGGCTCATGCCTGTAATCCCAGCACTTTGCGAGGCAGAGGCGGGCTGATCACCTAAGGTCAGGAGTTCAAGACCAGCCTGACCAACATGGTGAAACCTCATCTCTAATAAAAATACAAAATCAGCCAGGTGTGGTGGTGCATGCCTGTAATCCCAGCTACTCGGGAGGCTAAGGCATGGGAATCACTTGAACCCGGGAGACGGAGGATGCAGTGAGCCAAGATTGCGCCACTGCACTCAAGCCTGGGCAATAAGAGCGAAACTCTGTCTCAAAAAAAAAAAAACTTGATTAAAAGTATTATTGGTACAAGACATCTGTCTGAGCACTGTACCAATTCACAAGCGATCAAACACCAAAAATACACTGGATTATAAACTCATAATAATTAGCCATTTTGTAGTCTATCTCTATTTTCTTTTTAAATCTTTAAATCACTGAAGAGTACCCTTGTGTTCAAGGAAAAATAATATTGCTTTTTCTATCAAAAAATGAGAATGTTATTAAACAATTCTGCCTATAACCTTTCCATAGTTACTTTCTATTTCTAGGTTTCCAAAGTTAACATTCAAAGTAAGTTAACATCTTAGACACTCTTCATGCATTGAGTAAGCTACCACCAGGGGCTACTGGAGTTTGGTCAATGTCCAAACAAACTTCAGCCATAAACTAGTTGATTAGTGGCATAAATCCTGTTTGGGAGAGGTAATGTAACGGATTAGAATCATTAATATTTGTTATGGATTGAACTGTGCTTCTCAGAAAGGTATGTTCATGTTCCTAATCTCTAGTACCTGTGCACATGACCTTATTTAGAAATAGGGTCTTCTCAGATGTAATCAAGTAAAGATGAGGTCGTACTGAATAGGGTAGGACCTAAACCCAGTATGACTAATGTCCTTATGAGAAAAGACAGACAGAGACATATGGGGAGAACACCATGCGACGATGGAAGCAGAGAATGGAGTGATGCACTTACAAGCCAAGGAACCTCAAGGACTGCAGTTAACTCCAGAAGTAGGAGGCAAGCATGGAACAGATTCTCCCCTAGAGCCTTCAGAGAGACCATGGCCCTGGCAACAACTTGTTTTCAGACTTCTAGCAACCAGAAGTGTGAAACAATAAATTTCTGTTGTTTTAAGATGACCAATTTATGGTATTTTGCTACAACAGCACCAAGAAACTAAAATAGTATTGATAAATGTCAGCTTATAGTATTGATAAATGTCAGCTTAAGAACTACAATTCTGTCTTGAAGATGCTACATAAAACATATTTTTTGATTTCCTTTCTTTTTAAGACAAGCCAACTACAGCAGTGAGAAAAGGTGAAAGAGTAGAACACGGAGTTTGATCTGTAACTGACTGTGAACAATCAACTGAGATAACTCATGACCTTCACACCAGCCTATATATCTTCAGTGACAAAATGTTAAGTGCATTCACAAAAAAGGTAACATCCAAATGCCAGATATAAAGGAACTAAAGACCAGAGGGTTAGCAAACACATAAGCTGATGCTACAGCAATTCGGGCAATTGAGAAGGTGCTTTGATGGGAAAAGTACTTGTCATAGTTACCTATGAAGACTCCACAGGAAACACAGTCATATTTGCATGATAAAGACAGCTTCAACATAAGACACAGCCTCTCAAATAAAGCTCTTGCAAAGGGTTATAAAGTTATTCAACAGAAAGTGTAAACTAGGGAAAAATTAAAATCCACATAGCACAGGAAAATTGTGATCCTCAAAGTTCATCTGTCTCTGGATACTTAGAATGTCGATATTTACAATTTCACAGACCTAAAATTGTAGCCCCATTCAGTATTAAGAGACATTACCACAATCAAAACTTATCAAAGTAAACAAACAATTTTGGGCTGCTTTAAGTTCCTGTACAAATGGGAGTATCCTCACCTCTCAAGGAAATAGAAATGCAATCTGGAATCCAGTATTTACCATATTACAAGCCACCAGAAAATTAAGTGCCAGAATAGCATTGGGCTAGAATAAGATCTCCCAAACCATTTGAAAAAATACTAAAAAATAAAGGTCTTTCTATATATACTTCCTTGCTTTGTTTGAAGAAAATTATAAAGAATTGAGATCCTCACATGATGTTTTATCCAAAATGCTCTTAATACTAATGTAGGGACAATTATATGAATACAAAGTTATAATTATTTAAATGCACATAATGCGGCAAATACAACAAATGCGTCTTACTTGATTTCTATACTTTTCTTGCATTCAAGGTTACCTTATGATCTGTGAAGGTGTCCGGCTAAGATTTTTGTGCTCACTGGAGAATTTCTGAGACTGTGACCCTGAAGAATGACTAGAGAACGCATGTTGTCTTACTCCTGAAGGATGCTGCAGTCGAGGAGGTAGTGCTGATGGGGCTTTTATTGGCTTGCTTGGATTCTTTGGCCCTCTGTAATCCATATCTGTGATAAGAACCCAAAAGTACATCATAATATTCATATTATAAACAATCCCAAGTACCATCATCCCAATCCCAAAGGAATGATAGCCTGATGTGCTCCTACCAGAATGGAAATTTTGTCCAGAAGTGGAAGGTTTTTTCATCTTCTTCCCTGACACTGTGTTCCAGCTTTCTGGGGGAGGTGCCTTGAGGTTCTTTGATGTGTGCCTTCAAAGGGGAAAAGACTTGTGATAGCTTAAAATACCCTAGTAAGAATACTTAAATATTCTGCATATTTATTTTCAGCTTATATAAGAATTTCTAGTTTTATTTCTTACATTAAAATAAATTAGAATTAAGGTACAAACAGCATTTACCAATCCAGATGTAATTCTAATCAAATAAAATGGTATTAATCAAAAGTATATTTTCTAATGTAAAAAAGAGGGCTAAATCACAATCTAAGCAAAAGTCAAATACAGAATGACTTATTCTTTTAGATAGGATAATGGTACTGTAGTTAAGGCAGAGAAGGAAGTCTTTATTCTGTTAGAGAAACATATAAACATCACTGGAGAAATCGTGTGATGTTTGGATTACCTTCAAAATATGCCAATTTCATTTTCATTTTTTAAAAACGTATTAGGGAAAATAGATTAGAAAATATTGCCTAGGCCGGGTGAGGCAGCTCATGCCTGTAATCCCATCACTCTGGGAAGCTGAAGTGGGCGGATCACAAGGTCAGGGGTTCAAGACCAGCCTGGCCAACATGGTCAAACCCTGTCTCTATTAAAGATACAAAAGATTAGCCGGACATAGTGACACATGCCTGTAATCTAAGCTACTTGGGAGGCTGAGGCAGGAGAATCACTTGAACCCGGGAAGCAGAGGTTGCAGTGAGCCTAAATTGCGCCACTGCACTACAGCCTGGGTGACAGGAAAGACTATGTCTCAAAAAAAATTAAAAAATTGGTCAAAATGCTGTGAGTTGCTAAAAATGGGTGTTGAGTTATACTGGGATTCAAAAACTGTGCTGTTGGTTATATTGGGGATCTATTCTTAATTTGTGTATGTTCAAATTTTTCCACAGTAAAGTTTAAGGTATGACTTATTACCTTTTTCTCTAATAAAGCCCAGCAGCAACTGAAACAAAGGTGCTCTAAAATAACACTGTGTAAGGTAAGCCAACAATATTTTGCTATTCCATCTGACAAACACTGACTGAACACTAACTACACACAATGCAGTACTGAATGAACTTAAAATGTATCCCTCCAAAGCTCCCATATTACGATCTAGTCAATTTCTTAAACTGCCTTTGTGCACACAACGGTACATTTTAAACAGTAAGCAACAAAACAATCTTCATTTAAAGTTTGACAATGTGCAAAATACTAAATTTGCACATTTAGTGCTTTTCTAGAGGTCAGAACAAATGTACTTTCCTTTTTTTTTAGACGAAGTCTAGCTCTGTTAGCAGGCTGGAGAGCAGAGGCACGATCTCAGCTCACTGCAACCTCTGCCTCCCTGGTTCAAGCGATTCTCCTCCCTCAGCCTGTCGAGTAGCTGGGATTTACAGGCACACGCTGCCACGCCCAGCTAATTTTTATATTTTTAGTAGAGACAGGGTTTCACCATGTTGGCCAGGATGGTCTTGATCTCCTGACCTCGTGATCCGCCCATCTTGGCCTCCCAAAGTGCTGGGATTACAGGCATGAGCCACTGCCTCCGGCCCCCAAATACACTTTCTATACATGGGCAATATCTTTCATTGAATTTGCAAATATAGAAAGCCATTTTAAAATGCTCATGATTAGGCTAAATGGAAGAGGCAGTAAATGCCTTAGCTGAAGAGTAGTACATACTTCTTTCCCAGTTCTTCAACCAAAACTGGTCCATTCTCAGAATGAACTCCTTGAACATCTGCATTCAAAAATTTTCCATTGTGATCCAACCTCACCTGTTAAAAATTCCAAAAATGAAAAGGAAAAAAAAAATCAGTCACCTGCTTCCTTTGCATCAATCAGTTTTTTGCGTTTTTTTGTGTTTTTTTTGTTTGTTTTGTTTGTTTGAGACAGGGTCTCGCTCTGTCACCCAGGCTGAAGTGCAGAGGCGCAACCTTGGCTCACTGTAACCTCCACCTCCCCAGTTCAAGCCTGGGATTCTCCTGTCTCAGCCTCCCAAGTAGCTGGGATCACAGGTGCGTGCCACCACACTCGGCTACATTTATTTTGTTTTGTTCTGTTTGTATTTTCAGTAGAGACAGTGTTTCACCATGTTGGCCCATCTGGTCTCGAACTCCTGACCTCAACTGATCCACCTGCCTCGGCCTCCCAAAGTGCTGAGATTACAGGCATGAGCCACCACACCCAGATTTTAAAATTTTGTCTTTAACTAAACAGAAAATAAAGTTTATCAGTAAAAACAAAGTAAGTCCAAAGAGGTCTACAATAAAATCCATCTCCTTAACTTCCCAGACCTCCATATCTCCCACCTAAAAGAAAGAAAATCTTTTCTTCTTTGTCCCTCTAAATTATTTTTTAAACTGATTTTCTAAATTGTTCAAAAAGTAGGAGCACAATATGTTAAGGCTCTAAACAAAAGAGGCAACATGCCCTGGTTCTGAAGGCAGGGCTATGGTCTCACATACCCCAGGCTTCCAGGTATGGCTTTTCCACTTGCCAGCAATATGACCATGGGCAAGTTATTTTTCTCTCCTTTCAGTTTCCTCATAATGCAAAATGGAGCTAATAATAGTACCTACGTCACAGAACTCATGGAGATGGAATGAGGGTACACAGGATACACATAAGAGATACCAACTTGCACACAGCAACCACTCTAAAAGTGAGAGCAACTATTATTACAATTATTATCTTCCCATTTTTCCTATATTAAAAATGTGCAACTGTGAGTTTTCTCCCTAAAAATAGGGATTTTAACTGTTCTCTTACAATTAATATTACGCAATTGTAAATCCTTGATAAAAGAGGAAATAAGCCTAAGTTTTCTTCCTATTGTTAAATTGTCCACACTGAACTGTGTACCTGCCAAGTACAACATACAGGACAATGTTTTAAGCAACCTCCCACTTTTAGTAGTAAACCAAAGTCCTCAAGCTGATATTTCATTCTTCATCAATGACAAGACATTTTTCCTTCAAAAGTTTCACAATAAAAAAAGTCTTTTCTGAACTTAGTTCTAATAAAAAGTTTAAACTACATCTTACACACTTGAGTAAACAAAAGTCACCTTAGAGTCATCTCAGTTTCTTAAAATTTTATCCAAATTACCCAATGACCATGTTATCCAAATAAAATGGTCAAGCAGTACAGATGGAAATAAAATACTCTAAAAAGGAAAAAAACAAAAGCATGTGCTTTACCATTTACTTTATCAAAAGCACCTACTTTACCAAAAGCAATTTCAACCTCAAAGGAAATATGCTTGACTTAAAATAACATGACTTTAGTGATACAGCATAAGCCACCTTCTCTTCTCTGTCGAGAAGGGTGAGGAGAGAGACCTTTAAATCCTGGATTTCATCTAGTTTGTTCTCTTTCAAGTTTTCCCAATCAATGTAGTAAAAGCTTCCACAATTCCCTTCTACAATTAGAGCAGATTTATGACAATCCCATTAGGCAGTACCTGAATGAATCATGTTCTCTTTTTCCTCACCTTTAAATACCCCAGAACGAGAACTATTAAAGATTCTTAAGAAAAAATCCTGGGTAATCAGATGACTTCACATAAGCCAATTTATCATAAAGTAAATGTTTCCTCCGTAAGTCAAAAATAAATGTTTGCCAATGGCTGTTTTAAAGTAGTTTTTTAAAAGGCAACATTTTTTGATGGAAATAATTTCTGATGAGAATTAACTTCCATATAACATTTTTTGTGTATGTGGTTTTGTTCTTGTTTTTGATATAGCAATATTTTTCCATAAACAAGGAACAAAACACAAGAAGAGACCTTGTAAATTATCTTACCTAGGATTTCTTCTGCCTAAGCATTACTGACACTTTGGACTAGGTATTCTTTGTTGGAGGGAGATGAGGGAGGCTGTCCTGTGCATTGTAGAGTATTTGGCCACAGCTTTGCCCTCTACCCACTAGATGTCAGTAGCACCCTCCCAGTTATGACAGTAAAAATTTCTCGACACTGCTGAATGTTCAGTGGGGGTGGGGGGGCTGGGGGGCGAGTGAGGGGGTTAACCACTAGATTAAGAAACACTGATTTTAATCCAACTTTCTCCTTTTAACAATCAGCTACTCAAACCCAGGGCAGCTGCTTATTCAAATTAATTGGCAAAAACTTCTCTGTGGTTCACTTTCCTTCCTCAGTCCAACAGTAAACATTATGTATCAACATCATCCAAGATGATTTTCATAAACAAAATTAAATGACCTATAGTCAATTTTGAATCAATTTCAGTCAATTTTAACAAAAAAAACCTCAATATCTGAAATGTTATTATCGTTACTTCTTTGAACCAAGTAACACCAAAGGCTGAACTGTTTCTAAAGATCATGTGATGGAATGCCACAGTTTCAGATACATACAATTTTAACAATGTATTCAAATGAGTCAAAAAGCTAAATACTTGTAAACTACTAAAATGTATATACATGATAAATATATTCTGAAATCCCAAATTAACAACATATTCACACCTCAGTTGTTTTCTCGGTTCGTATTAGAAAAAGCAAGGTTTCAAGTAAAATATCTTATTTTACATAAGTCACTTACTTGACATTTGTCTCCAACTTCATACTGTAAGCCAGCAGCAATGGAATAATCACGTTTTTGCTGAGCTGTTAAAAAAAAAAAAGGTCAGTATAATATAAAGTTGACTTATTTTCAAGTGCTACAAAGCAAATTTACGGAAAATGCAGATTTTTAACTCACCTTGTTTAGACTTCAGCCAAATTTCATATTCCACATTTCTATAGACTGCAGGATTGAGTGACTTAAGAACCTTTCTAGACAAAGGCAGGCTAGTAGAGTTCCCATTGTTCTTCAGCTGCTAAATAAACAAAGTCAGGAAGTCCAATCAACACGAGTCTTTTAAAACATTTTTGTTTGAGATACACATAAAACTAAAGTCAAATGAAGAAAAGAAACTTCAAAAAACTAGGAAGCCACCAAATCAATTTCTTAGATGATCCTGACTTGACTGAAACATACCAGAAAAAAGAAAAAAAATTAAGATTTTAATGTATATGCTTTCTTATATTAAAGAGCTAGTTTTAAAACCACTTTAAAAAAAAATACCTCATTGCCTGACAAAGGTTTAAATCCATTCACATCAGCAGCAGCAGCAGTTTTACTCCTACAAAGAAAGATAACCATAATTAGGGGCAGAAAAAAGGTATTTGCATGTAATTACCTTCTAACCTCATCTAAAAGTCTTCAAAGTCAGAACTATGCTCCAAAAAGTCAGAGCTATATTCCAGTGAGTTCATACAAGTTTTGGTATAAATGTATCTATATATAAAAGGGTATATGTATGTAAACGTATATATATATAAGATAGAAGTCAAAGACAACAGTAATTCTTTTTTTTTTTTTTTTTTTTTTTTTTTTTTTTTTTTTTTTTTTTTTTGAGACGGAGTCTCGCTCTGTTCCCCAGGCTGGAGTGCAGTGGCCGGATCTCAGCTCACTGCAAGCTCCGCCTCCCAGGTTTACGCCATTCTCCTGCCTCAGCCTCCCGAGTAGCTGGGACTACAGGCGCCCACCACCTCGCCCGGCTAGTTTTTTGTATTTTTTAGTAGAGACGGGGTTTCACGGTGTTAGCCAGGATGGTCTCGATCTCCTGACCTCGTGATCCGCCCGTCTCGGCCTCCCAAAGTGCTGGGATTACAGGCTTGAGCCACCGCGCCCGGCCGACAACAGTAATTCTAACTGGCTCAGTGATCAGTAAGAGAACAGAAATAAACTGTGAAATTTGGGTGGGTAGAATAATTGAATTTACTCACGTGTATATTGAAAGCAAGTTTTTACATTGTTTTGTAAATTCAATATACCAGTTTATTTCAATATACCCATTTTAAAAAAAAAAAATCCATTTACAACAAAATTATCTATAGGCAGATTCGACAACCCGTTTATTAAAAACACTCTCCATCAGCTGGGTGCGGTGGCTCACGCCTGCAATCCCAGCACTTTGGGAGGCAGAAGCAGGCAGATCACCTGAGTTGGAGAGTTCAAGACCAGCCTGACCAACATGGAGAAACCTCATCTCTACTAAAAATACAAAATTAGCTGGGCATGGTGGTGCGTGCTTATAATCCTAGCTACTCAGGAGACTGAGGCAGGAGAATCGCTTGAACCCGGGGGGAGGAGGCTGCAGTGAGCCGAGTTCACACCACTGCATTCCAGCCCGGGGAAACAAGAGCGAAACTCCATCTCAAAAAAAAAAAAAAAATACTCTACGTCAAATAATGTTCAGCACAATGAAAGCACCATCATCAGCCCTTTAAATTCACTGTCGCATACATACCTACACATTCATATACTCAATAACTAATGTGTCTACTATGTGCCATGCACTGTACACAGCTGGCCCTTGAACAACACAGGTTTGACCTTTGCAGTTCCACTTACACACAGCTTTTTTTCCAACCAAAAGCAGATCGAAAATACAGTATTCTTCGGATGTGACACCCAAGTACACAGAGGGCCAGCTTTTCATATAAACAGATTCACAGGGCCCGTGGCAGGACTTGAATATGTGCAGACTGTGGTATACTCAAGAGTCCCAAATCCCCTGGTATACACCAAGGGATGACTGTATTATTAGGTGCTGGGGTCTAGCATTTAAGCGAACAAAAACTCTGCCTACATGAAATGTACAATCTGGTGACAACAGATAAAAACTAGTAAGTAATGAGTATGTTAAATGTTGATAACTGCTATAAGGAAAAAAAAAATAAGTAGGCAAAAATGAGTGTTGAGATGTAGGCTGATACAGTTTAGCTTTGTGCCCCCACCCAAAATCTCATCCTGAATTGTAATACTCCCCACATATCAACGGCAAGACCATGTGGAGATAATTGAATCGTGGGTGGTTCCCCCACGCTGCTCTCATTATCGTGAGTTCTCACAAGATCTGATGGTTTTATAAAAAAGAGGCCACAGTGCCTCAGGCCTGTAATCCCAGCACTTTCGGAGGCCGAGGTGGTCAGATCACCTGAGTTCGGGAGTTCGAGACCAACCTGACCAACATAGAGGAAACCCCATCTCTACTAAAAATACAAAATTAGCCGGGCTGGTGGCGCATGCCTGTAATCCCAGCTACTCAGGAGGCTGAGGCAGGAGAATTGCTTGAACCTGGGAGGAGGAGGGTGCAGTCAGCCAAGATCACACCATTGCACTCCAGCCTGGGCAACCAGAGCAAAACTCCGTCTCAAAAAAAAAAAAAAAAGAAAGAAATTTTAATAATGCAATGTAAAGGTAATCCACATTCCAAGGACAACAAGAGTGCGGTATAAAAAGAAAAACTAAACACAATAGTGAACACATCTTCTTATACACCTACTCTACCATCTCCGGTAAACTTCTCCAGCTTACTAGCCCCTACTCTATACTTCATTTGCCAAATGCCATATAAGACCCAGTTGTTTCTAATACCATTACCACCAGCAGCAACCAAAGGGCATGTGCTGGATGTGCTAGAAGTCCCCCAACCCCAATCACAGGTAATAAGTTGTAACAAGCTAGTCATTCTCTCTTCCAATGCCCCCCATGCTCAATGACATGGTGCTCAGAGAGAACCACAGAGCAAAATTTCTATCTATGCAAAGTCAGTCCATTCTAGAATTAAATTTACAATGGCAGACACTGATTCAAGTCAGAAAGAAATGGTGGCCAAATTTTCAATCAGGATCAGAAAATTTTAATTCAATAAATACTTGGAATTACAAATCAAGAGATATACATATATTTTAAGTTATTTTTATAATAAAGAATTAGATAGCCTAAGGCTTAAGTTCCATTTATATTTCTAGTATCACAGAGTGTAACATACCAAGTACAATCCTTTCATACTCTCATACAACAATATATACTTTTAGTTTCAATAAGAATACAATAGGGTTGGTTCTTATAAAAGAGTAAACATCCTAATATAATATCTTAATATAAACATCCAAACAGTCCCATAATAGAAATTAGGTAAAAATAGTGGCAGGGATAAAGAAACTTCAGCAGACGGCTGTATTTTATGAATACCATTAACACCTCAATAGATCTTATGCAAAGACATTTACTGAAATGTAAAGACATTTACTTAAATGTTTCCTTGTATGGCGCTAGAAAAATATTTTAGGATTTCATTCTTACTTGCAACTGTCATCCTCTGAATCTGATATTTCACTGTTGTCTTCATCAGCTACTTCCAACGTGTCTAGTCCCATCACAATTTTACTAACATCAGTTTTAAATACCTTCTCATACAACAATTCATAAAGGAGAGCTGCAATTAATGACAGACAGATTTTCCAACATTAACTATAGGGAGTTTTTTAAAAACAGGAACAGACCGTAACATTGTAACTTTCTATTGCTCAGGCTTTTAAAATCCTGACTAGATACCTGCTAAACCTTATGGTCAGTAACATAATTTAATCATAAAGTTACGCAGGGTACAACTAAAATTTCTGTAAGTGCAGTTAAGTAGTTTAAAATAACCGCAAAAGACAGTGCCATTTTAAAAACTAACACCATCACAAAAAGGTACAACTGTGAAACAAGTAGGACAATAGGAAAAGCCAAAACACACATACTGAGCAATTATTACTACTACATTCCACACACTGTGCACCTCTATATATCCTTACGTTTAATCCCAGCACAGTGAAGCATTATTCTGATTGTACAGATAAGGAAACTGAGACTTAAGTATGTCATACAACATGCCCAATCTTAAGAGATTTGGATGAAAAACAGTAAGAAGCATTAAGATTGCTAGAAAGAGGAATCTAGTACATAACTAGCTGACAATTCAGAAGACTTGGATGCTAGTCTAAGCTTTCCCACTAATTGTACCCTTGGACAAGCACTTCTCAGGTTTCCATAGAAAAAGAGGATGTTTGACTACATAACCTAGCTCCAGATTTTAATTTTACATAAGCAACTAAAAAAAAAAGCTGTTACAAAATATATTCTCAGCAGCCACTGAATGAAAGAAGCATATTTAGACAACTCTGTTGCTTTAAATAAAGTAAAATTTTAAAACTCCAGTCTCAAATATAGGGAAATATATTTTAACAAAAATTCAAAAATACATGGATTTTAGGATTCTCATTTGGTTTTATTACGATAAGCTTTAAGAAAACAAATGTACTAAGAATTCACCAACAATGGGGCCAGGTGTGGAGGCTCACACCTGTAATTCCAACACTCTGGCAGGCCAAGGCGGGCAGATCACTGGAGGTCAGGAGTTCGAGACCAGCCTGGCCAACACGGTGAAACCCTGTCTCTACTAAAAATACACAAATTAGCAAAGTGTGGTGGTGCACATCTGTAATTACAGCTACTCAAGAGGCTGAGGCAGGAGAATCGCTTGAACCCAGAAACCAGTGGTTGCAGTGAACTGAAATCATGCCACTGCACTCCAGTCTGGGTGACAGAGCGAGACCCTGTCTTAAAAAAACAGCAAAAGGCCGGGTGTGGTAGGGCTCACGCCTGTAATCCCAGCACTTTGGGAGGCTAAGGCGGGCAGATCAGTTGAGGTCAGGAGTTCAAAACCAGCCTGGTCAAGATGGTGAAACTCCATCTCTACTAAAAATACAAAAATTAGCCAGACGTGGTGGCGTGCACCTGTAATCCAAGCTACTTGGGAGGCTGAGGCAGGAGAACAGCTTAAACCCAGGAAGCGGAAGTTGCAGTGAGCGGAGACTGAGCCACTGCACTAGGTGACAGAGCGAGACTCTATCTCAAAAAAAAAGTAGCAACAACAACAAAAAAAACATTGGGTGTCCACCTCTAAATGAGTTCCCACAGAGACTTCCTCTTATAGACCATCTTTCTTCCACATTCCAGTAACAGGAGTTACAGCCCTTATATCACCCAAACCACAGGAAAGACAAGCTGTAGGAGCTATCTTTCCCAGAGCTGTTTAATGTCCAGATTGTGACTAGCTAGGAGAGAGAGAAGACATAGCCCAGGGTACAGAAGCTACACTTTCATATCTTACAATGGATTAATTTTTTTAAATAGTGTATTGCATATATCTTTACTGGTTACCACTAGCTTAAGAGCAGAGGAAAAAGCTGTCACAAGCCCAGTACCACTGCTTTGTATGACTGACCTGTGCTTTGCCAGTACAGATGATATAAAATAAACTGGTAGGAAGGGTCGCTGCTCTTCTATAGCAGGGATTCTCAAAGAGAAGGACAAGGGGAATTCATATGCCCAAGAAACATTTGGCAAAATCTGGAGATATTATTAGTTGTCACAAAGGGAGAGTGTGTTACTGCCATCCACTAGGTAGAAGCCAAGGATGCCACTTAACATCCCTGAAGTTCACAAGAGAGCCCTACAACAGAGGATTATCCGGCCCAAAATATCAATAGTGCCAAGGTTCAAAATGCTGCCCTGGAGCCAAATACAATCAAATGTTTGATTTGCTCAGTCACTTGGATTTTCAAGCTATACACTAACAGTTTTTTAAATGCATATAAATCTTTATTACTGAAATTATTGCAGGAAAAAACAGTCGGTATTTACAAGTCAAACTCTAGCCACAAGCTCCCTTTCCTCCAATTTCTGTTTTGTTTTGTTTTGTTTGAGTTTGAAACAAGGTCTCACTCTGTTGCCCAAGCTGGAGTGTAGTGGCACAATCATAGCTCACTGCAGCCTTGACTTCCTGAGCTCAAGTGATCCTCCCACCTCAGCCTCCCAAGTAGTTGGGAAAACAGGCATGTGCCACCATGCCCAGCTACCTTTCCTCCTATTGCAACACGTTTTTATTACAATATTAATACTCTTGGTGATTTAAGGTTCTAGGACATAACTTTCATATCACAATAGAATTATTTGTTCTGATTTGTTTATATTAAGACTTTGTAAGTTCAGGAATATAATTTCCCATATAAACACAAGGTGATACTTACACTGACACACAGCAGAGCTTTCTTTATACTTTATGGGATACACAATATCATAATGATTTCCATTTGAAAAACACAGTAATACCTGAAAGGGAAAAATAAAAGAAACATTTCAGCCCCTCGTATATATGACATTTACATAGCAACGTACGCCTCCAGTGCCTCTGAATTACTAGATCATTTCCAAACAGACAGTGAGTATTTTAGGAGTAACCTAAAGCTTCAATATTGTCAAGCTACAGTACATCCATATGTTGAAATGTTATATAAGCCTTGATCAAAAAATTCAAAATGATTTCTGGAAATGTTTACAGGATCACAAAAAAATAAAAATAATATATGAAAACATGCTTTCAACTACTTAAAGAAGAAAATTAAGACACTAAGAAAATATTTGAAAACCTTATTAATGCTAACCTCTAACAAGCAAAATTTTCTAACAAGCAAAATCAAAGATAAATTTCTTTGTATAAGTGATTTTCTAAATCATCAGATATACAAAGAAAAATGCGCATTTTGTTTAGAATATAATAATATATTTCAAAATTTGTTTTGAAAAAGCCAGATCCCTTAAAACATCCCAGAAACCCCAAAACTCTTCTAACAGTAGTATTTTACTTCATTACCCTCTAACTTACCACCACTAGAATGGTGGAACACAAGTCACTTCAATTTGGCCTTCATGACTCCAAAATAGCTACTTAAGACAAAAATTCTCTTATAATAAGTCAGATGATCTTTCTTTCTAGGCTTCACAAAATTTTTCAGTTGCTTCTGCTTTATGACAGATAATGCAACGACACCCTTGTGAGTAAAATTTACAACAGGGAAATATATATGATTACTAAAGTATTCCTGGATGTAATGGCAGAACCTATTTTCACAAGTTATTTTAGTACTTAATGTTTACACTGACAAAAAACTAATAACACTCTAATTCATCGTATATATTAATGTCTCATTTCTTTTCAGTGTTTCTACTAAAATGTTATAAAAGCGTTAAAAACAGTAATTTGTGGGAGCAAAAAAATACAAAATAATACGACTAAGTGACAATTAATAGGAACTTTTAAGAAATCAGAATACTATAACCTTAATATGGAAATATTTCAAAAAATCATTTAAAATTATAGCTTATGAGGTCATGGTAGCAACTAAGTAGGTCTTTTACTTAAATATTTTACAACACTTTGAAAAATTCTTACCTTTTCAGGAAAATTATTTTCAGTTACTTGTGAAGGAGAAACATTTGGTTCCCGATAAATTACAAAATCTTTCCTGAAAATAACATTTAGAAATTATTTATAATGGACTATACTTGATTAATTTGAATTTAATCATTCATTCATTAATTCATTCAAGGACCTAATATGTGCCAGGCACTGTCCCAACCACTGGAGATACAAAAGACAATGAGATAACTAAGTTGTAAAATATCTATACAAAAGTAACTTTTTTAACATGTAAAATTTCGAATTTGTATATATTTTAAATGTCAGATATAATTCTAAAGGGAGACTTCAAAAATCAAAGAAGTTTTGAAGATGAAATTTAAACAACATTCTGAAAAGAAAAAACATAGTATTTACCTGCTTCTCTACTGGGCAAAAGTGGCAAAATTGAATACAGGTTTAGCATCCCAAATCTAAAAAGCCAAAATCCCAAATGTTCCAAAACCTAAAACTTTTTGAGCACCAACATGACACTCAAAGGAAATGCTCACTGGAGCATTCTGGATTTCAGAGTTTCAGATTAGGGATGCTCAACTGGGTAAGTGTAATGTAAACATTCCAAAAAAAAAAAAAAAAAATCAAAATCCAAAAACTTCTGGACTCAACCAATTCAGATAAGGAATACTCAATTTGTAACATGGTATTTTAGTACAGTCCTAGTGGCCCACTCAATGCCACTGACCCTGAGAAAGTAGAAAATCACTTCTCTATAAGGTTGATAAGTGATATCTTACAGAACATAGACCGGAAAAATTTCTGTACCCTTTTCCAAAGTATTTTGAGATTTAAAATTTCTAAACACTGACCTATCTAAATGTCAAAATCTAATTGATGCGATTAAAAAAAAACTTAGAAAAGATGCTTCATAACCAAAGTATAAAACAGCTTTGCTATTTTAACATTTTTAATATAATGGAATATAATTTCCCACTGGTTACATTTTCTTTTACTTATGTTATTACAGTGTTTACCTGTACATAAGAGAAAGGGCACTTATTTCCACTTGTCCTACCCATTCCTGTATTGAAGAAAAAAAGGTGGCATATAAGTGTCTCACACTTTTTAGATTACACTTTATACTTCTATACACACATTTATACAGCATATGTAATGAGTTCTTAAAGTTCATTATTAGTAGTAGTATTGTGAATATTATAAAAACGTTTATGTAAAGCAGATCACAATAGGTGGTATTTTTAGTAGAGATGGGGTTTCTCCATGTTGGTCAGGCTGGTCTCAACTCCCGACCTCAGGTGATCCGCCCGCCTCAGCCTCCCAAAGTGCTGGAATTACAGGCATGAGCCACCGCACCTGGCTCAAGTTGATAACTTACTGAAGGCAAGAGTTATCCTCCAGCCTAGCCCCCAGGAGCGAGGCTGGCACGTGGTATAAGCTTGGGAAATGAAATACTGAATAGAGGGGGCCAGGCGCAGCGGCTCACACCTGTGATCCCAGCACTCTGGGAGGCTAAGGAGGGAGGATCACTTGAGGTCGGGAGTTCAAGACCAGCCTGACCAACATGGAGAAATCCCATCTCTACTAAAAATACAAAACTAGCCCATGCCTATAGTCCCAGCTACTCAAGAGGCTGAGGCAGGAGAATCACTTGAACGCAGGAAGCGGAGGTTGCAGTGAGCCAAGATTGCACCATTGCACTCCAGCCTGGGCAACAAGAGCAAAACTCTATCTCAAAAAATAAAAAAAGAAATATTGAATAGAAGCAGAAAACCGGGAAGTATAAAAAAGGGCAGAAGGTCTCTTATCTTCAGGGTAAATGAAGGTACAAAAGACAGCACTGTGCTAGCAATCGTTTTGAAAACAAGGAAAATTCTACACTCCTTAGAAAAGTCCCAGCCTTTCTGAAAGACAAATGGCCAGTATATTTCAAAATTTAAAATGTCCCATATACCCTTTGACCCAGCAATTCAACTTCTATAAATCTATCATAAAGAAGTATTTCATGTCTACAAAAGTGTATGTAAAATAATGATGTCACTGGGGATTATTTGTAAGTGTTAAAAAAAAAAAAGAAAAGAAACCGAAAAAAAAAATTCCCTAAGATTCCTACAGAATAGTAAAATAATTCATGTTTCAGGCAGGGCACGGTGGCTCATGTAATCCCAACACTTTGGGAGGCCAAGGCAGGCGAATCACGATGTCAGGAGTTCGAGACCAGCCTGACCAACATGGTGAAACCCCATCTCTACTAAAAATACAAAAAATACAAAAAATTAGCCTGGCTTGGTGGCGCGTGCCTGTAATCCCAGCTACTCGGGGGCTGAGGGAGGAGAACCACTTGAACCTGGGAGGCAGGGGTTGCAGTAAGCCAAGATCACGCCTCTGCACTCCAGCCTGGGCAACAAGAGCGAAACTGTCTCAAAAAAAATAAAAATAAATAATTCATGTTTCATCCACACTATAGAATATCATGTATTTCATTGAAAAGAATGAGGTATAACCACATGAAATGACCTAGAAAAATCACTACAATTTTAAAAGTAAATTATGGTAAAATAACCCTATTTGTAAAAAACAAACAAAAAGACACACATATTGGTACATGTGCACGCATAGAAAGCAGATGGGGAGGATACATCCTAAACTGACAATAGAGACAGGGAAGTTAACATGAGGAAAAATGAAGAATTTTCACCCTTCATTCTATATACATCTATATTTTAAAACTTTTATCATAAGAATATTTTCCTATAGTACTGTGAAGTCAGTAAAGACTTAATACATTAAGTCACCAAAAACAGTGAGCTTTGGTAAGTGAATGTTGCCACTTAATCTTTGGAAGAAAAGAAAAACTCAAATAAGGAAAATATTTTAAACAATGTTTTGATCTTAGACCAGCACAATCTTTTCCCCCAGAGACTTTTCAATAGTTCTTAAAAGTTAGCTCTGATTTTCAAAATGGAATAGGTGCCATATATTAAAATAGATCTCTTAAAATAGGCCTCAACCTAACAATCACGGCTTCTCACAAACTGCTAGAAGTGCTATCCTTTGGTGTAGAGGAAACTGTTCACTGCTATGAGTCTGTTTAGATCAAACACCCGAGCTACGTTTCCAATTTTTATACAAGAAGCATTACATCACTTAAAAACATGAAAAATCCTGCCAGGCACAGTGGCTCATGCCTGTAATCCCAGCACTTTGGGAGGCTGAGGAGGGTGGATTACCTGAGGACAAGAGTTCAGGACCACCCTGGCCAACATGGTGAAACCCCATCTCTACTAAAAAATAGAAAAATTAGCTGGGTGTGGTGGCAGATGCCTGTAATCCCAGCTACTCAGGAGGCTGAGACAGGAGAACTGCTTGAACCCAGGAGGCGGAGGTTGCAGTGAGCCGAGATCACACCACTGCACTCCAGCCTGGGTGTTAAGAGCAAAACTCCATCTCTAAAAAAAATAAAAATAAAAAATGAAAAATTCTATCAGTCTCAACAAAATGCTACATGAGAATAATGTACTTTTTAATAAGTAATCTTCAGAATAAGTTATTTTGTAGTCTGGTTAGGTAAACAATGGACATCCTAAAATCTTCCCCAAGCAGTGTCACTATTATTAAAAAAAAAAAAAAAAAAAAAAAAAAAAAATTGATATTCTACTACCACTGTCTTCCACCTTAAAAACTATAATTTTGCTTAATCAGCATTTTTGATGTGTGACATACATCTTTCTCGTAAAAAGAATTCCTTCAAAATATGCTTTAACTAATTAACCATATTATATCAAAATTACATATGGTTCTTAAATAGTCATCAGTATTAAGCTCTTGCTCCTCAAAAGACATTGTTAAGTAAACGAAAAGCCAAGCTTGTAATCCCAATTATTCAGGAGGCTGAGGCAGGGGACTCGCTTGAAGTCGGGGAGGCAGAGGTTTCAGTGAGCTGAGATCGTGCGACTTCACCCCAGCCTGGGCAACAGAGCAAAACTCTGCCTCAAAAAAAAAAACAAATAAAATAAATAAAAAATTTAAAAAAAAAAAAAGAAAAGAAAATGGAAAGCCAAAATACAAACTAGAAGAATGTATTTGTAAAATATACATCCAATACAGGACTTATATCCAGTATAAAGAACTAGTAAAATTCAGTAAGAACAGCAGCAATTAAAAAAATGGGCAAAAACCTATGAAAAGACATTTCACCAACAAAATTAGATGGATGACAAATAAGCACATGAAAAGAGGCTCAACATCATTAGAGAAATTCAAGTTAAATCACAAAGAGTGCTGGCAAAATATGTGGAGAACCTGAAATTCTCATAATATTGCTGAAGAGAAAGCAAAATGGTACAGTCACTTCGAAAAGTTTGGCAGTTTCTCTTAAAAATGTATTTACCAGATGACCCAGCAATTTTGCTCTAAGGTATTAATCCAAGAAAAAAGAAAACACATGTCTACACAAAGATTTATAAGCAATTGTTCACAGCAGCCTCAATTTTTTTTTTTTTTTTTTTTTGAGAGTCTTGCTCTGTCACCTAGGCTGGAGTGCAGTGGCACGATCTCAGCTCACTGCAAGCTCCACCTCCTGGGTTCAGGCCATTCTCCTGCCTCAGCCTCCTAAGTAGCTGGGACCATAGGCGACTGCCACCACACCCGACTAATTTTTTGTTTTTTTTTTGTTTTTTAGTAGAGACGGGGTTTCACCGTGTTAGCCAGGATGGTCTCCATCTTCTGACCTCGTGATCCACCCGCCTCGGCCTCCCAAAGTGCTGGGATTACCAGGCATGAGCCACCGCGTCTGGCCTAGCAGCTTCAATTTTAACAATGCAAAACTGTAGAGAACTTACATATCAACTGGTAAATGTATACACAGCTTGTGATAGATACATACACAGACTATTATTCTTCAATAAAAAGGAACTACTGCTAAATGCATGAATGAATTTTAGTGTTTCCAATAGGCTAAGTTAAAGAAGCCAAATACATAAGACTACAAACTCTATCATTCCATTTATATGTATCTAGAAATGGCAAAACTTAGAAAGCAAATCAGTGCTTGCCAGGACCCAGGGGATAGGGGGATGGGAATTAATTGCAAAAAGGCAAAAGGAAACTTTTTGGAGTGATGGAAATGTCCTTTATGATGTTTGTAGTGGTGGTTACATAAGTGTATACATTTGTCAAATCTCATCAAATCGTACATTTAAAAGTGATTAATTTCATTGTATGTCAATTTGACCTCAAAGCAGACAAAAACATATTCTTGCACAAGTCTGAGGTACCTTTCAAAATGCTCCACTGTTACTTATTATTTTAAGAGGAAAAAGATTCCTTCTCTGAGAACTGGATGAAGCAACTGAGTTTATCCATCAACTATCCGCCAAATGGTTTCTGTTTTCATTTTATACAGCCATGTATCAGGAAAGCAAAAAAATTTATTTATTTTTTGAGATGGAGTCTCACCCTGGTGCCCAGGCTGGAATGCAGTGGCACAATCTCAGCTCACTGCAACCTCCGCGTCCCAGGTTCGAGCCAATTCTCCTGCCTTGGCCTCCCGAGTAGCTGGGACCACAGGTGCACGCCACCACACCCGGTTAATTTTTTTGTATTTTTGGTAGAGATGGGGTTTCACCATCCTGAACTTCTGACCTCAAGTAACCCGCCCACCTCTGCCTCCTATAGTGTTGGGATTAGGGGCACAAACCACTGTGCCCAGCCCAGGAGAGCAAAAAAATAAGAACGAAGATTTATAAGTATTTGTTGCTAGTAACAAAAAAGAAGCAACTGTTCAGAAGATACCTAAGACATCTCAAGAAGAGGTTTGATCAGACTGGGGAGATCCTAAGAAGTCTTGTGTTTATCAGAAAGAAACCTGGCCAGTCTCCACCGTGAGGAAGAGGTACAACCTGTCCCACGTGTTCTAAACCAGACCAACATTAACACCTTCCTTTCCCATGACCCCAAATCAAATCCGTCTCTGTTCAGTTCACTGCTTCATTTCCTCCCTCTGTCCCCTTCTCTTCATTCCCATTATGCCTAGCCTAGCTCAAATTCTCATAGTCCAACAGCCTGACCTGCTGCACAGAAATTATTGTGAAACAACACTGTGTGGTTTTCCTGATACAAAGTAATAAATGGCCTTTGTCATTTTATATTTTTTCTAAAGGAAGTAAAAAAAAAAAAAAAAATCACGTATAATACTTGCCACCTGGAGATGACAACGGTTAATATTCTGGTGTTTATTTTCCCTATCTGTTACATATAATGTGACGTGGACTTAACACTCATTCTGCACAGACAAACTGATCATGAATTAGGTACTCCAAACTGAAAGGTAACTATGAGAATTCCAAAGCAATAAAAACATACGCACAATGCCTGCCTTCAAAGAGGCTTATAAACTAAGAAAAACGCAAACCTCAGGACAATGAGTATGTGATCACAGTATACTGGCAAAATTCAGTTTCAGAATTACATAAAAATATATTCAGGACTGGATTTAGAGAAAAAGCCTTCAATGGTATTTGTCTCCAAAACCAGAGTAATACTTGTTCCTTTTTACACTTAATATAATGTGAGCATTTTTCCATATTAAATACTTTTTAAACTATTTTAAAATGGGTCTTTCCACCTGTGATCCCATCCACCTCAAACTATTTTTACACAATACTCTTTCATCTATCCATTCAGTCATCAAAATGCCATCCAACCCTTCAGTCAACAAAATCCCTCAGCTCAGGAACATAGCAGTGAACAAAACATACAGAACTCCGTGTTCATGGAGCTTAATTCAAGTAGGAAGACGACAAACGAAATACACAGTACATTAAATGGTATAAGCACTTCAGAGAAAAATAAAGCAGAGAGGGATACAGGGAATGTGTTGGAAGCTGAGAACTACAATTTTAGATAGGGTAACCACTACTCTGACTTCCCCCAAAACCTTATATGGCTTCCCAATGCCTGATGCCTAGGCCCCAGGCCCAGAGGCCCTGATTCAGGTCTGGAATAGGGGCCAGGGAATCTGCATTTTCACATGCACATCAAGTGATTTTGACACAGATAAACTACAGATCACACTTTGAGAAACACGGGTCGGCCGGGCGCGGTGGCTCAAGCCTGTAATCCCAGCACTTTGGGAGGCCGAGACGGGCGGATCACGAGGTCAGGAGATCGAGACCATCCTGGCTAACACTGTGAAACCCCGTCTCTACTAAAAAATACAAAAAACTAGCCGGGCGACGTGGCGGGCGCCTGTAGTCCCAGCTACTCGGGAGGCTGAGGCAGGAGAATGGCGTAAACCCGGGAGGCGGAGCTTACAGTGAGCTGAGATCCGGCCACTGCACTCCAGCCTGGGGGACAGAGCGAGACTCCATCTCAAAAAAAAAAAAAAAAAAAAGAGAAACACGGGTCTAAAGCATAAGCTCCAAACCACTGATCCTAACACTGAAGGCTCTCCCACAGTTTGGCCCCAACCTGCCTTCCAACTCCTTTCTCACTGCTTCTTACCTTCACATGCTCAACGCTCCACACAATCTGAACTGTTTTCTGAATCTGCCTTGCTCACAGTTTTCACTGACTGGAATGCCCTTCGGCCCAGGCATTTCCTATTTAGAATCTATTCAGACTTCAAATACAAACTCACTCTCAAAGTGTTGCTTTGTCTACCCAGCTAGAAATAACACTTTGAATGCCTACGGCGTCAAAGCTATATAACTCTTGTGACAAATCCACTTTTCCAGCTTGTATTGACCTTCTTTCTTATGACAGGGAAACTTTTTTGTCATCTACGTTATCTCTGCATCCCTAGGGTGACTAGGAATTCTTGGCCCATAACAAGCACTCAAATTAGTGTTAGGCAACCAAATGGATACACCAGTCATCGATCAAACACCCTTGGTTCCTATATTACATTCCCTTTACTCCTTAACTCTTCTTAGCTTTCTTCTTTGCCAATGTTATTTTTACCTTAACATTCTAAATGGCATTCCAAGGTATCTGGATTTTTACAGTGAGAATGTTAGTTTTGTAAACAGAAAAAAATTAAGAAAAATCCTTTTAACATCGTGACTGAAAAAGTATAGCAGCAGGAGTTGGTAGGTAAATGCTATCCTTTTCTGTCTCAACAGTCTCTTCCCTCTTCACAAGATGATCATGGAAATAGGAACCTGCATGAAAGAATTCTGCCTTCTCACTATTCACAATAGCGAAGACTTGGAACCAACCCAAATATCCATCAATGATAGACTGGATTAAGAAAATGTGGCACATATACACCATGGAATACTATGCAGCCATAAAAAAGGATGAGTTAATGTCCTTTGCAGGGACATGGATGAAGCTGGAAACCATCATTCTCAGGAAACTATTGCAAGGACAAAAAACCAAACACCGCATGTTCTCACTCACAGGTGGGAATTGAACAATGAGAACACTTGGACACAGGAAGGGGAACATCACACACTGGGGCCTGTCATGGGGTGGGGGAAGGGGGGAAGGATAGCATTAGGAGATATACCTAAAGTAAATGACAAGTTAATGGGTGCAGCACACCAACATGGCACATGTATACATATGTAGCAAATCTGCATGTTGTGCACATGTACCCTAGAACTTAAACTATAATTTAAAAAAAAAGAAAGAAAGAACTCTGCCTTCTCAGTTGCCTAGAAAGAAAAACTTTGCAGGCTGGGTGTCGTGGCTCACACCTGTAATCCCAGCACTTTGAGAGGCCGAGGCAGGCAGATCATGACGTCAAGAGATCAAGACCATCCTGGCCAATAGTATAGTTGGTTAAAATCCCATCTATACTAAAAATAAAACAATTAGCTGGGCATGGTGGTGCGCACCTGCAGTCCCAGATACTTGGGAGGAGAATTGCTTGAACCTGGGAGGCAGAGGCTGCAGTGAGCCAAGATCGTGCCACGCACTCCAGCCTGGCAACAAAGTGAGATTCCATTCAAAAATAGAGAGAGAAATCCATCCTGGCTAACCCGGTGAAACCCCGTCTCTACTAAAAAATGCAAAAAACTAGCCGGGCGAGGTGGCAGGCGCCTGTAGTCCCAGCTACTCGGGAGGCTGAGGCAGGAGAATGGCGTAAACCCGGGAGGTGGAGCTTGTAGTGAGCTGAGATCTGGCCACTGCACTCCAGCCTGGGCGACAGAGCGAGACTCTGTCTCAAAAAAAAAAAAAGAGAGAGAGAGAAATCAAACTTCACCCTGTCCAAGGTTACACAGACACCAACGTAGCATTCTGAAAATCATCACCCCAGTATTATTTCAGCCTTTTACACTTCTCTATACACTGTAATAGTAATCTTCCATTTTAATGAATTTTAAATACATTATTTGGATACATACAAATAGAAATATACTAGAAGATTGTGACATACCTGTGGATTTTCCAAACGCTTTAAATATTCTTCAAATGATCCTTCTATAAACTGCAAAAAATAAATCTATTAGAAATGTCATCTAAGATATATGTCAAAAGTTAACCGCTTCACTGTGTCAACAACATTCACTGTGAATTACTGTTTGTACATAAACCTAAAATACCTCAGTATTATTTGAAAATATGTACATAATCTAATTATGAAAACATATAGCAATCATTAAAGACCATAAACATACAAAAGAACGTAAAGAAGGAAATTTTGTCAGGAAAGGTTCCCTGAAAGAAAAGTGACTCAAGATGAGTACTGGACAGGATCTGGATGGCAACAGGCAGCTGATACTCTACAGAGAGGGCCAATGTGGCATGAGGAGGAAGAGGAACACTGTGTTGGGAAGACAAGCAATCTGGCCAGCTGGAGCAGGACAACCTGTTGTGGAACTGAGGGGGAGAAGAACCCAAATGGGGGCATATTTACAGAGGGCCTTGAGCCCAGGAAGGACTTACAGGCTAGATGGGAAAGGCCATTCAAGGCCACTGCAGGTGACATTCTGAACTGAGAAATTATATAATGAAAGCAGTTCTTTAACTTGGTAGTGGCCAGTGTGTGGAAGGGAATAAAACAAAGGCTGACTTCCTAGCTAAGAAATAGTATAGCTTAACAATACAGATAAGAGTACTCATTGTCTCTCAGTTCAGTGATACTAGAAAGAGCGATGAGAACTAGTAAGGCTAAAAATATTTTGAAGCATCAACAGGATTTTTCTTTTTTTTTGAGACGGAGTCTTGCTCTGCCGCCCAGGCTGGAGTGCAGTGGCTGGATCTCAGCTCACTGCAAGCTCCGCCTCCTGGTTTTAGGCCATTCTCCTGCCTCAGCCTCCCGAGTAGCTGGGACTAAGGAAAAAAAAAAAAACACAGAACCATTTAAAGTTACAAGAGAGTGCAGAATTCTGACGCAAGCCTGCATCCTATCTGAGAGTCTTCTTTCTGGGCAGAAAGTGTCCATCTATGCCATGGCTGAACAATGTCATAACAAGGCATAATCCTTTCTACAATATCTCTTTCCAATTCTGGACAAATGAAACTGCTTGAAGGTTCGTACACGGAAAGTGAAACTTTTCCCCATGGAACTTTCAACCTCTGATCATACCTCAAAAGATTATATGGACTAAGGCCGGGCGCGGTGGCTCATGCCTGTAATCCCAGCACTTTGGGAGGCCAGGGCGGGAGGATCACGAGGTCAGAAGATTGAGACCATCCTGGCTAACATGGTGAAAGCCTGTCTCTACTAAAAATACAAAAAATTAGTCTGACGTGGTGGTGGCGGGCACCTGTAGTCCCAGCTACTTTAGAGGCTGAGACAGGAGAATGGCATGAACCTGGGAGGCAGAGCTTGCAGTGAGCCGAGATCACGCCACTGCACTCCAGCTTGGGCAACAGAGTGAGATTCCATCTCAAAAAAAAAAAAAAAAAAGATTATATGGACTAAAATATACGCAAAGCACTTAATCTTAATGCCTGGCACATAGTAAGCACCTCAACCAATGTTAGCAATATCCATTATCATCAACAGTTTTACCCTCTGGGGCCAATGATTAATAAGAATTAATTTAAAGACCACTCCACCTACCCACTTCCCTTCTCTACCACACCTTTGTAACCTTTGTACTTTCTTATCTAGCCTCTGCGTTACCAGTTTTTTTTAATAAAACAAGGTTTCAAGCCTATCATTTGTAAAGTATTATATCAATGTTCTCTACCAGTCAACTGGGGGAAACAACATCCAAAGTTGTCAGGTTACATAATTCTAGGTCTTCAAACCAGTAAGTATTAAATCCTGTAAGACTTTGAATGTAAAATGAGAACAGGTCACTGTGGCATCTTATTTCACATACTACCGAAAAAATTGTATTAAGCTGTTACACATTTTATTAACTATTAATCACTACTTACATAATTACAGTGTTCTGATATGTGAGTTCACACTGAACCCTGAAAATTAAAAAACTATAAATGCCTTCTGATAAAATTAAGCGTTCAGCATTACTTACACTCGGCGTATTTTTTACACTGCAAGTCTGAATTTTTTTTTTTTTTTTTTTTGAGACAGTCTCACTCTGTCACCCAGGCTGTGGTGGAGCAGCACAACTCGGCTCACTGCAACCTCTGCCTCCTGGGTTCAAGCAATCCTCGTGCCTCAGCCTCAAGAGTAGCTGGGACTACAGGCATGGGCCACCACACCCAGCTAATTTCTTTTGTATTGTCAGTAGACACAGGGTTTTGCCATGTTGGCCAAGCCAGTCTTGAACTCCTCACCTCCCAAAGTACTGGGATTACAGGCGTGAGCCACCATGCCTGGCCTGAATTTTTTAATTTATAGGGAGTTGCCAATCACAGAAACCACTATTAATCACAACACCCCCAATTCCCTGACCATGTCAGACAACGCCCACTCTTAGTATGCAAGGGCCTTGTCCAGGTCATCTTTTCATCTCCCACAGCTCAGCGTCTTATCCATCACAGTAGCTTTCTACATGTCCAAATAAATGCAAAACATAAAATAGCCTAGAAAATAACGTAACTGAATAACTAGATTAAGTTCAATAGAGAAGTTTTTTTATGTGTTATTTTCATAACCTGCATTAAGATCCAGCCTATGAAATTTCTACTAGAACACTTCTAAAAGCCAAAATGTAAATCCAAGTCAAGACACCATTACATGTTTGAAATTACAAGTTACCGCTTCAAATTTCTCTCTGTTCTCTCGAAGATAGTGAATACAGGCCATTCTGACTTCAACATGGCGAGACTGAGAGTGCAATACCTAAAAACAAAAGGCAACAAACACACTATTAGGCATTCAGTTAAAAGTTACAACCTAATGTCTTCTTTTACATCCAAAATAATCTGACAACCAATACATTATCAGTCTTCCTCCATTTCCCTTTCTAAAATTTCGATATCTTTATTCATTCCTACCTCTTCTTCTAACCAAGCACAGCAAAAATATGACATAGACAAACAATACTATTTCTTAAGCCAAATTTTGAAAAGAACTTATTAGCCTTTCTCCTGTAGGACATTTTTGCAAATTTAGGACACTCTCTTCTCTTGGCCATCCCTCCACAATAACTTTACTCTTCACAAAGAAGAGCTAACAAAATCCATGCTATGCCACGCTCAACCTCATCTTATACATACTGAAAAAAACAAACTGGCAACTTCAGTAGGAATGTATTTTGAAGCTTTCAGCCTGTAAAAGGCCGATTTATTTTTCCCATTAATTCTGATTCCACTTAGACGCTCTATGTAAAAATTTAAGTCCACTATGGTTTCAGAAAAATTAAGGCACTCATTCTTTCCCTGGTGATCAAGCTTACAAGACAAGAAAGAACATCCAAGTAGGCAGCAGAAGGGGTGCAAAAATGTTGTGTGATGTCATCCCAAGAGGTTTGGGATTTGTTTTTATGCCCAAATTGTAAAGTACCAACCTACAAAGTATGATCCAGATCCTCTCACTCTGTAGTTTTCATTTTCTTCTATTAAACAACCAGTTCAACAAAAAGATAACTTACTGGCATGTGGTCTTTTACCAATATTCTAAAGTGGTGAACTGAAACAATTAATTTTTGTTTTTGAGACGAAGTCTTGCTCTGTTGCCCAGGTTAGAGTGCAGTGGCACAATCTCGGCTCACTGCAACCTCCGCCTCCCAGATTCAAGCAATTCTTCTACCTCAGCCTCCTGAGTAGCTGGGATTACAGGCACCCACCACAGAGCTTGGCTAATTTTTGTATTTTTAGTAGAGACAGGGTTTCACCATCTTGGCCAGACTGGTCTCAAACTCCTGATCTTGCGATCCACCCACCTCAACCTCTCAATGTGCTGGGATTACAGGCATGAGCCACTGCACCCAGCCTGAAACAACTATTTCTTATCCAATGCTTCCTTCTAGCTAGCTCCCAATTTTTTTCTTACCCCCAGACAGAGTCTTTCTCTGTCCGCCCAGGCTAGAGTACAGTGGTGCAATCTCAGTTCACCGCAACCTCTGCCTCACAAGTTCAAGTGATTGTCCTGCCTCAGCTTCCCGAGTAGCTGGATTATAGGTGCTGCCATGTCCGGCTAATTTTTGTATTTTTAGTAGAAACAAGGTTTCACGATGTTGGCCAGGGTGGTCTCAAACTCCTGACCTCAGGTGACCTACCAGCCTCAGCCTCTCAAAGTGCTGGGATTACAGGCATGAGTCACCGCGTCCAGGCCTAGCTACCAATTCTTTAACATGCTTAAAGGAGATTAAAATTCTTTTCTATTACTAGGTATCTCAAAGATATTCCTGTACTCTAAAAGGTTATAGTTTAAACACACACACACGCACACACACTTAAAATAACACATTTCAAACTACCATCAAGATCTCTCAAAAATTTATATTAATAGAAAGTAGCTTTAAGAGTTACAGATCCTGGCCGGGCACAGTGGCTCATGCCTGTAATCCTAGCACTTTGGGAGGCAAAGGAGGGTGGATCACCTGAGGTCAGGAGTTCGAGACTAGCCTGGTCAACATGGTAAAACCTCATCTCTACTAAAAAAATAAAAAACAAAAAAATTAGCCAGGTGTGGTGGTGCATGCCTGTAGTCCCAGCTACTTGGGAGGCTGAGGCAGGAGAATCGCTTGAAACCAGGAGGCAGAGGTTGCAGTGAGCCGAGATGGCGCCACGGCACTCCAGCCTGAGTGAGAGAGTGAGACTGTTTCAAGAAAAAAAAGAAAAAAAAGTTACAGATCCAACTGAGTGGTTCTCCCTTTACGTTTAGTGTGAGTAGAGAATTTGGGAAAAGGGAGGCTCCAGCTGTGCATTCTACAGCTCTCCTGGTAACAACCAGGCTCATTTATACCCACAGAACCAGCACAACTGCCTAGACGCCTAGTATGTCCTATTACACTGAGATACACCGAAGATGCACCTATTGAGGTTAGCAATTAGTTTGTTTTCATTGTAATAACTGGTTTTCAGTTTAACCGATTCTACCTTCACTGCTATTCTCGGACACGATTAAACTGTATTCGTATACATTCTAAGAGTCTGTGACCAAAAGAACTATCTATATATAAAAATAACCACCAAAGAGTTTTTTTGCCAGCCGGGCATAGTGGCTCACACCTGTAATTCCAGCACTTTGGGAGGCCGAGGCGGGTGGATCACAAGGTCAGGAGATTGAGACTAACCTGGCTAACATGGTGAAACCCCATCTCTACTAAAAAAAATACAAAAAATTAGCCGGGCACAGTAGCAGGCGCCTGTAGTCCCAGCTACACAGGAGGCTGAGGGAGGAGAATGGCGTGAACCTGGGAGGCAGAGCTTGCAGTGAGCCAAGATCGTGCCACTGCACTCCAGCCTGGGCGACAGAGCAAGACTCTGTCTCAAAAAAAACAAAAGAATTTTTTTTTGCCAATTCAACAAATGACATTTAGCAACACTTCTTTAACAGAAGCCATGTTAGACACTATTATGAATCAAGGTATTATTAGTACAAATAAACCACAGTGTCATCTGATAGGGCTTTCCTCTGCCATTAGCAAAGTGGAGCTAGTCTTAAAGCCATTTACCTAGCAACAGGTGGCAAACGTAAGTTAGTAAAGCTTATTTTCAATCAAAAACAATGGTAGGCATATTTATTGGTCCTTCTCCTCTTAACAAAGGTTATGGCACATACAATCTATCTGAACCCCTTGCTCAGAAGCAAAACTCTTAGCAACTTCTATAAAGTGTGAGAGTGCTGGTAATTTACAAAGTCAAGCACTGCAAGAAAAGCAAGGTTAAATGACAACTTTTTAAAATGTAAATTATTGTGCAAGGTTGAGAACACTCCGGAAGAATTAAAGTAATATGACAAATACCTCTGCAAATTAATATATACATGAAAGCAAACAAGAAGGCTTTCCCATTTTTACTTGGGATAAGATAGTGATAAATACTGGGAAAGGCTGAGACACTGTTTTAGCAAGTCTTCTAAGAGTGCCCTATTTTTAGCTCCATGGCTGTGGAGCTGATTCAGGTCAGGCCTCTGGCAGGCCCAAATCCACAAGTGTAAAAAGGAAATGGCCTATCTAAATCAGATAATTCGGAGAGAAAGACCAAAATTCTAACTCAAGTCTCCTCCCCTCTTTAAAAACTGCCACTTAGATTATTTACTCTGATTCCTTCTTAGAAATGATGAATATTTGTGATTTTATAGGAGAAATTGTTGGCAAAAATATAAATCCTTGGTACTTATTTTAAAAGGGAAGCCTGACGTTGGTATTACTTCCTCTTTCCCACACACACACTTTGCCTTTAGCGATGATGGCTATACCTGTAGTCTACTGAATAACTGAACTTCTCCCAAAGTTCAAGGTCTTGAGCTAACCTCATCAGACTAAAACGGAGCCACATAACTGGGAAGGGTAGTCCCTTATGCCTAACCTAAGCCCCATTACAAAATAAAATAAAATGTGTTACCCGATGTAACAAACAGTTCTTAGTGTAAACTAGCTCTTGCCCCCTTTCCAGTTAAAAACAGAGATCCCACTACAATAACAGAGAGGCTTCTGTATAATCAAGGCCACCAAGTATCTATGGTATGCACTACGGAAATCAGGCACACCTTTCTGCTTCAAATATAAACTAGGACTCAGATAACTCAAATCCAAGTAAATTGCAAGCTTCCCTTACCGCCATTTATTTCTACCTCCTTGCTTACCAAACTCTTGCTAGGTCTAACAGTACGTAATAAATATGGGCTGAATTCACTTCCACCTCTTCCCTAGGCTTCTGGAGGTGCTGAGGAGTTCAAGGAAGCAAGACAGATATAGACTCAGAAAATTCACAAATGGGGCAGACTATTTACCTACTACTAATAAGGACTGGAGGGAGTGGGTGGGTGTGAACATACCTCACAGCAACATTGAAAATGAGAAAAGTCTACCGGACAGAGCCTGGTTTGGGGAGCTTCTGGAAGAATGTTTCAATGACAATGTCCGCAACATAAAGCAACGGTTTGTGTCCCTTAAATCAATTTGTTTTAAAGAAAGATTTTCCGCTACCTATGGCAAATAAATGGCTCGCCTTTTAATGTTTAAAAATATGAGAACGGACTGGCCTCCAGATGTTAAGTAAAAGATTTACTCACAAATAGAAATTTTAAAAGTTATTTAGCATTCAAAAAAGGTGAGGGAAAACAGAAACATCATAAAAACCCCACAGGGGGGTAAGGGAGCGGTGTGCGATGGGGTGTGGGGAGCAGGTCCTAGGTCAAACGAAAGCACATGTGAAAGGTCTGAAAGACACACCAGAGCAGAAACTTTTATCCAGCTACTTCGGCAGCTATTTTTCAATACAAGATGGGTTTTGGTGACAGCACACCTACAACACAGTGTTATATAACTGGAATAAGCTCGCTCAAAAACAAAAATCAGAAAAATCTTCCTGAGCAACTGTGTTAGAAAGTGGTTTTGAAAAGCTCCAGTTACACGTACCCTTTCTACTACCAACATCAAAACAGGCTTTTTTTAAAAAAAGTCAGTTCTGTTTAGCATACCTACACAACCCAGCAGACCATAATAAAGGGTGGAACCTACTCAAAGACAAATCCTTCAAAATATTCTATATTTGTAAAAGGTTGATTTTTCTCAAACGGCAGTTTGCCCATTTGATTCAAGTGACATGGGCGAGCTTGCCTACCCCACATTCCAAAGTCCAGCAGCAAACCAAAATATGTTCCACAAGTAAAGTTTGATCCACCACTTACAGTAAACACTTGTTTTACTGGAGTGGGGTGAGCGTGGTGCTTCTTAAACGAAGGGATGGAAGCTGAATGCGGAACAGAAGTGAAAAATATCATGTCGCCAGGTCCCCAGCAATAAATCAACTGTACAAGCTCCGAGCAGGCCTCACAAGTTGTCTTCAACCCATTTACCTCTTCATCAGGAGAGAGACACCCCGTTAATTTGCGAGCTTTGAAGTTTCAATTTGCACCTTTCAGACGCAAAGCAGCGTCCCACTCCGGCGTTACAATGGGGCGCTGTGACGACAGCGAGGGCACGCGCAGCCCCGGCCGTGGGCGGCCCGGACAGCCCGTAGCTGCCTCCCCACCCAGACCCGCCGGGCCGTCCCCGCCTCCCCTCGCACCATCCCCCCCTCCGCAATTACCTGCTCCGCCACGGCCCGGAACAGGCACGACCCATCCTTGGCGACCAGTTTCCGATACAAGCCCAGTTTCCGCAGATAGGCATCCATGGGCGTCGCGTCCTCGCGGGGCCCCGCGCCGCCCTGGTCCCCGCCGTCGGGGACGCCGACAGCCGCCTCCATGTTGCTGGTCCTGCTGCAGGCCAGGCGCGGCAAGGGCTAGCCCCACATGGCCAGGCCGCCGGCTGCTCGACGCCCCGGCCTGGGGCAGGCGGCGGCTCGGGCTGGGGCTCGGGCTCCGCGAGCGGCGGCAGGCGGCGGCGGCCCGAGGCAGCGGTCCGTGCTCTCCGGGCGCATAGGGGAGCCCTGCCTAATGCATGGCTGTCCGCACGCGGCCGCCTCCTCAGAGCGAACACGCGCCCACAACAAACGGGGGGAGCGGGATTAAGGAAAACCCCGAGTGAGCAGTCACTTCCCGACTGCCTCGCTGCCTGACTCAGGACCCAGGCCGGGGTTCGCCGCCCCGACAAGTTTCCTCGTCCGTACCGGTGTGAAGCGAGAAAACCCCCGCCCCTGGCGCGCACGCCGGGCCGGCTCAGGTGAAGAGAGGCCTGCGTCCCCCGCGCACTCCCCACGCCGGGAGCCGAGGAAACCAAAAAAGAAAGACGCGGCCTTTCGTTTCCCCACCTCGCTGGAGGGCGCCGGAGGGGCGGGGAGCGGGTGGGGGCGCCCGGGAGAGAACAGCACCTCGCAGCCTAGAATTTGTTTTCGCTTTCGGCCCGACAGCGGAGAGGACGACGGGAGGTGTAGTCTTGGCAGCCGCAGGAAGTCGGCTTGCGGCAGGCGGGGACGCACGGGCCAGCCTACCGGGGGAGGTGCCCGGGAGGCGCGCGGACTACAAGTCCCTACAGCGCGGGCGCCGCCGCTACCGCCCCAGGCGGACTTCGCGCTGCTCTGGCGCCGCGTCTGCTAGCAGGCCGAGGGGCTCCGCCAGCCGACGTGGGGCGAGCAGAGCGCGCCGCCCGCCAACCCTGCCACTGCGCGGCGGGAAACGCGCGCGCTGGGCTGGCGTGGAGTTGCCAAGGACACGGCGGCGCAGTGTCGGCCCTTTGTGTATTTCTTTCCAGAGGGCGCACCTGTCTGCTCCCTTCCCCCCGGCCTGCTCTCCTGGCGTTTCCATGGAGGTGGCTTTAACGGCTTAAGCAGAAAATAGAGCTAATTGGCGGAGGCTCCGGGAACTGACACGGTGCGGGACGACGCACTCTGTCCATAAATCAACCGTGGACTGCTTATTCCTATTAGAAATTAGAAGTACAGCTCACGTACGGCAAGATGAAGGCTTTGCCAAAGACATTTTTGTTTACCCTGTCACTGTAGCTGAGCACCCCATCACAGAGACATGTCACTGTCGGAAGACGTTAGGTTTTTTTTTTTTTCCTTCTTAAAAAATTCATCTTGTAATTGCTTGATAACATGCTAACTGGACTGGCCATCGCTTCCACCAGTGCTCGAGGCTTCAGCTCAACTTCCCACCCTCCGATGATGAATGACAGAGAATTGACAAAGTCAAATTATGCTTTAGAACCCAGAATTAATCCAGCATGCTTCTGTTGCACCAGAATTTTATTTCGCTAAAATACAACATGTGGTGTCCTTATTTAAATACATGGTTAATCATAAGAACTAATTCAGTCTTTAGGCTGTGGTGGAGGAGAGGGAGAAGAAAAGGGAGCGTTACTGTAGGTTTAGACATGTAGTCAAATACGTTGGAATGGGGGCAAGGCAGGCCAGGTGGTGAGGGTCCAACGACATAAATTTTTAAAAAACTACTTTACACACTTTTCAGTATTTTCAGTGCAAGCAATCAGTCATACATTCACTTTCCCAGGAGCGTAGTTGATTTCTTAATGTTTGTTCTATCTCAAATGATGCTTATTTTAGAGAATACAAACGTCATAGTTACCCAAATGAAAACAATGTCCCTGCCTCAAATTTACTTGCTGTAGCAAAGAAACGCTTTGAAATCACGTTTAGAAAAATACATTTTCAGCCGGGCGTGGTGGCTTACGCCTGTAATCCCAGGACTTCGGAGGCGGAGGCAGGCCGATCACCTGAGGTCAAGAGTTTGAGACCAGCCTGACCAACATGGAGAAACCCCGTCTCTACTAAAAATACAAAATTAGCCGGATGTGGTGGCGCATGCCTGTAATCCCAGCTACTCGGGAGGCTGAGGCAGGAGAATCGCTTGAACCTGGGAGGCGGAGGTTGCGGTGAGCCGAGATCGCAACATTGCACTCCAGCCTGGGCAACAAGAGCAAAACTCCGTCTCAAAAAAAAGAAAAAAAGGAAAAGAAAAATATAGTTTCAAGTCAAACCTGTTGCTTTTCTTTTTAAAATACATTTACATTGCATGTACTTCTCATTCTGCTTAAAAAAACAAACAAACAAAAAAAACAAATCCTGAGTATTGCCACTACTTAAAACATGGATCACCCTGGTTTTTGAGTTTAAAAGCTTGCCTTTTAAACTCAAAGAGAAACTCAAAGTAATACCTAAAATCCTGCTGAATGAATGTAGAACAGCCTCACTCTAAGCTGGCTGCTTCTGGTTCCAAAATTAGAAGTGATGCACCTGTTATCTCTGACCCTGGGCCTGTTTAAGGAAATCCTTTAGGTATTTTGAGACCTAATCCAAGATAGGCCCTCTGTATGCCAACTTCCCAAATATAGCTCAGTGTTAAAGCAACATTAGAGGATCCTGTCTTTAAACTGGACCAAAACTTAGAGAAACTCACTCACTTTCAAAGGATCTTTACTTGTTGACATTAACTTCTGAACCTTTTCAATAAACAAACCAGAGCTGACAGAATGTTTATTCTAAGGAAGCCATTTCTGCCTGTGTGAAGAACTCTAAGCAGACATCATTTTAATCAAACAATACCTGAAAGATTCAATGCTTTTGAGACCTAATGAAATTATAAAATTAAACTTACGCAAAGGAGTCAACCAACTTTTTTTCCTTGTGCAAAGTCAATGCCTTAGGTTTGTTTACTCTGACAAACTTTAGGGCTAATAATTGTACTAGACAGAATTTTTAAAATTGTTTTTAAACTTCATAGATGGATAGATTTTATGGAGTTTTGTTTTTTCCAACCTAAGGTTAGGTATTGTAGTAGGCAGCCTCTAAGATGCCCCACCCCCGACCCCCACCCTGTGATTCCCACTTCCTGGTATTGACACTCATAATCACCTCCACCTTGTAACAGGATTGGTCTGAGTGACCAATAGAATAGAGCAAAAGTAATGGTATGTCATTTCTGAGATTAGGTTATAAGAGACACTTTTGGCATTTTGACTCCCTGTCTCATGGGTCACTCATGCTGGTGGAACCTGGCTGCTATGTGTCAAACTGACAGAGAGGTTCCCTTGGTAAGAAACTGGAACCTTCCTTCCTCCAGCAGTCATGTGAGTCAGCTTTGAAGCGAATCCTCCAGCCTAGTCAGGCTTTCAGACAACTCCAGCCTTGGCCAAAATCTTGACTACAACCTCAGGAGAAACCCTGGCCAGAACTACCCAGATAAGCTCTGAAATTCTTGACCTCAGAAACTGGGTGAGAGAGTGTTTGTTTTAAGCTCCTAAATTTTGTCGTAATTTGTTACATGGCAATAGATAAATAATACAGATATAATTCTTCATTATTTGTCTTTACTAGATAGAGAATGAATGCATTTTGACAATTTATGAAAATAATCACTGGTTTAGTATCAGTGGTTTTACCAGTTCTCTGAATTCTGAAGATGAAAAGGTGGGTTATTTTACCAAAGAGTCAAAATAGTAATAGGATTTTTTTAAATCTATAAAATATCTTACAAAAATAGAGTAACCAAAGAATGTCTTCATTGCCACATAGCATTGTTTCATTTTCTACAAAAATTCAAGTACTGGAATCCTACTCAAAAAACGTATTTTATGAAAAAAGACCTGTATCTTCTGGATCTTACCTGCCAGAGGCTACTAATTGCCATTCTCCACTTCCCATTTGATTTCCCCTGAGTTTTTGCTGGGCCCATGGGCACCCAACTTTGGGCTATATCTCCCAACTACCTTGGAACTAAGTGTGACCCTGTGATTGTGTTTAGGTCAATGGGATGTAAGCAGAATTATTTAACTTCCAGCTCATCTCCTTGAAGATGGATTCTCCTGCCTTCTACTCTCTGTCCTACTTCCCATGAGCTGCTCTGAAAACATGGTTGAAGGCCGAGTGACTCACGTCTGTAATCCCAGCACTTTGGGAGGCCGAGACAGGCGGATCAGCTGAGGTCAGGAGTTCAGGACCAGCCTGGCTAACATGGTGAAACCCCGTCTCTACTAAAAATACAAAATTAGCCAGGCTTGATGGCGGGTGCCTATAATCCCAGCTACTCCGGAGGCTGAGGCAGGAGAATCATGTGGACTTGGGAGGTGGAGGTTGCAATGAGTCGAGATCACGCAACTACACTCCAGCCTGGGCAACAGAGTGAGACTCCATCTCAGAAAAAAAAACAAACATGGTTGAAACTAGTTAGCCAGCTTTGATCATGCAAAGACAACACCCTAAGATAACAGAGCAATGAGACGGAGGACTGGAGCTCCTGAATACTTCATAGCCTGTGATCCTTGAACCACTCCTCTCCAGACTGTTCATGAGAAATAAACTTATTTTGCTGACCATTGCCGCTGTTGTTATTATAACTACTTAGTCTATGTATTCTAGCATATTTCCCCCTCCAATATTAAATAAGTGATAATATTTTATTATCAAATTAAATTTACTTACAAGAGTTTCTGAGTTGAGCAGAATATAACTCTTTTTTTTTTTTCTCTTTTGAGACAGAGTCTGTTGTCCAGGCGGGAGTGCAATGGCGCCATCACAGCTCACGGTAACCTCAACCTCCCCAGGCTCAGGTGATCTTCCTATCTTAGCCTCCCGAGTAACTGGGACTACAGGCATGCACCACCACTCCCAGCTCATTTTTTGTGTGTTTTTAGTAGAGATGGGTTTTTGCCATGTTGCCCCAGCTGGTTTCAAACTCCTGAGCCAAGCAATCCTCCTGCCCCAGCATCCAAAAGTGCTGAGATTACAGGCGTGAGCCACCACACCCGGCCCATAATTCTTTTTTCTGAGAAATTAGGGAATTGCCAAAGACTTAATTGCAAGATTCCAAATGTTAGAGGGCTTCAAAATATGAAGTTTTTAACATCAAAATAATGGTGTTATTTCAACTAATGACTTTCTGCCTCACCAACCCACATTCCCCTTTAGTTGCTACATTTGATGGTGTTGACCACCTTTTCATTTTGTTACTCTCCTTCATTTTTTGTGAAGGTGATATATCTTGTGTAGTCAAGATATTTAAATATCTTGTCTTGGTTATATCTCCTTTGCTGATTCCTTTTCTCCCTCACTCCCCATCTCCTAAGTGTGGGGGTGCCCCAGGTCTCAAGCTTTAACTTTATTTAGCCCTGTTCTCTTTTCCAAGCTTTAATATCTTATCTCTAGTCCATGCAGGGTATTTCCACCTGAAACGCATTTCTAAAAGTAAACTCATTTTTCTCTTAAAACCATCCCCCTCAACCACTCTAACATCAAGCATTAGGTTTAAATAGTAGATACTCAAAAAACACAACATTTGCTGAATGATTTAATGATATATCATTTATTTTGGTAGCTAACTCTTGTTTTTGCTTGATCATTTTCCATTCTCGGTGGAATAGATGAGAAACAATAAGGAGTTATAGTCAAGGTAATAGAAACCAACTTTTTGCAAATGAAATAATTTAGTTAAATGCTCAGGCAAATCAGGAAAACACTGGTGTAATGGGACTACATTTCCAATTTATATTTTGGAGCAATGATCATTCAGAAAAATAATCTCATCTGTAATTTAATAATCGAATGAAATGATAGAAGAGAACGTATGCTATAGCTTTTGTGTTTCATTTGCAAGCTATTCACAAGGAGTAACTGGCTGGTGGTAATAAAAGACTTTACCCGTTTCCCACCTTCTCTGGTAACTTGGAATATCAACCTTAGCAAAGTCCTTCACAAGCCTTCTAAGTCTTCAATACTATACATTCCTGCATAGCAGAAAATACTTTAACATTGCATGAGTTAGTTTACCTTTTCCTTGCTACAGCAAAAGGATCAAAAGAACGGCAGAGGAGAGACATCATTTCCCAAAACGGGAAGCAAATACTTCTCACTGCAGGAGAATGTTTGAAGATCAAGGCTTGAAAGAAAAGAAGACCACTTTTCTTAGTTTTTAAAGTAATTTTTAAAGTTTCACTATGGCTTAATTGTCATCAAGATCAATTCAAAAAATTACAAAAGAATAAAAAAAGGAAAGAAGGAAGGAAGTACAAGGAAGGTAAAGGGGCCAGGACCCTGGTAACCATCTATTAGCCAAGTGAACTAACCTAGAGAAGGACCTTGCAAGGGGCTTGGCTGAAAATGTTCAGATATCTGACTCCTTTCTAGCTCACCGTTCAGCCTCCGCATGAAGGAGCATCTCTTGTTAGCCATGTTACTTAACTGTACCAGCGCTTTGTAGCTTGACTGCTCTGTAGTACCGAAGTTGGTGTATGCCATGAGATCCTTACTTAATCCTAATAAAGAAAAAAGAGCCCCCATCTGTACTTTCAAACCCCAGAGCTAGCACTGAATAAGTTTCAAACCCCAGAGCTAGGACTGCAGTCCTGAGACCCTATAAACTGTATGACTAAAGAAGTGAAACTATGATTTAGTTTCTTATTAGAGCTATGACTTCCTTATATTGCCATGCCCAAGCTGGATGAGTTAATAAACCTCACAGTAGACTGAGCCTCTTACACAAGTAGCTAGTAGCTAAGTCATAGTCCATCATCTCTGCAAATAAAACCTCCACATACTTCCAACCATTTACCTCTCCTTCCACCACTATCTCTTGATTCCACCCTGACAGAAGCAAACTCACAAAGTCCCATTACAAGGTATTTACTTTAGCTCCCCAATGGGATTGTAAACTCTGTGTAGGCTTGCAGAATTTAAGATTCTTTTTTTCTTTTTCAAGTGTCTAATAGTATATTTGCTTTTGCATATTCAGATTAAACATTCAATAAACATTCATTAAATGATTTCATGTATTCCCAATGAAATGCTCAAAGAAGAAAGTATTTCAAATGAAAATACATAAATAACCACAGGTTATGGAACCTCAACCCGTAGGTTGAGGCCTAAATATTTGATATAGAATAGTGGACCAAGATTATATGTTAAGTAATACTTAATACTGTCTTCCTAACCAAACAAATCGAAGATAATCTAAAAATAGAGAATTGGCCAAACACATGATTATGATTATGTTTATTTTTTTTTTTTTCAGAGTGCTAGGGCTTTATTACAAATGGAGTTGACTGCTAGAGAGGCCCTTCTCCAATCTTTCTTCTGTACCTTCTTCCCTCCCAAAGACATCCCTCTAGGGGAGGTCAGTAGGCCATTAGGTAGGAGGAAATCTGGAGAGTGAAAAGGGGCACTGCTTTTGTCAAAGTCATCTGAAACAGCCACTGACTCTGAAGGCTGGCTCCAGTTGAGAATCTTCTAGTGGAAGAGGTTTAGCTCTCATCTTCAAGGTCCTTCATTTCTACATCCTGGGGAGCTTTTGTCTTCTTTTGCCTTTTGAGCTGTGGTTCACTAGTCCTGGCTGGCTTTGAAGGGGCTTCCACTTCCATGGCTGCCTTCTCTTTCTGGGGAAGCCGGATCTGCTGGAGGAGTTTTCTGGCTTCTTCCCTGACAGAGTAATGTTGGCACGTGCACTGGACGCCCGCTTCTTGAGATGATGCTGCGTGATCAGCCCTTGGTCTATCACAGCCCCAACCACCAGTGCATCAGACGCCCCTCCCGATTCCGCACCCGCTGGCCTTTGAACAGCTTCTTCTTCAGCTCGGTTCAGGGCTGGTTGATCTTTCCCCCAGGAGCTCCCATAGTTGCAATGCCACCCCTGGTCAAACACATTCTAATATGTCAATACAATTAGAATACAGTACTATTCAGCCTTCAAATACAATGTGTCTGTTTCTGTGTGTGTGTCATATCACAATCATCCAGAAAACTGTATAAAACCACAGATTACTGAAATTGAAGGTAGAAGATGGTGATGAATTAATCAAAGATCCGTCATGAATTAATAATTGTACTTAGGTAATGAGCACACGTGAGTTCATTATACTATTCCTTTTACTTTTTACATGTTTGGAATATCTATAATAAAAAACTTTAAAAATAGGGTTTTTAATATCCTACTTCAGGCTGGATGTGGTAGTTCACACCTGTAATCCCAGCAGTTTGGGAGGCCAAGGTGGGTAGATCACCTTGGATGAGGTCTCAGACCCTGAGGTCAGGTGGATCACTTGAGGTCAGGAGTTTGAGAGCAGCCTGGCCAATGTGGCGAAACCCTGTCTCTACTAAAAATACAAAAATTAAGGCTGGGCACAGTGGCTCACACCTGTAATCCCAGCACTTTGGGAGGCCAAGGCGGGCAGACCACTGGAGGTCAGGAGTTCAAGACCACCCTGGCCAACATGGTGAAACCTTGTCTCTACTAAAAATACAAAAAGGAGCCCAGTGTGGAGGGGGGCGCCTGTAATCCCAGCTACTCAGGAGGCTGAAGTAGGAGAATCGCTTGAATCTGGAAGGCAGAGGTTGCAGTGAGCTGAGATAGCACCACCGTACTCTAGCCTGGGCAACACAGCGAGACTCTGTCTCAAAACAACAAAAAAACACACACACACAAAAAAAACCCCAAAAAACCCAGGCACGGTGGCTCATTCCTGTAATCCAAGCACTTTGGGAGGCTGAGGCAGGTGGATTACAAGGTCAGGAGTTCGAGACTAGCCTGGCCAACACAGTGAAACCTCGTCTCTACTAAAAATACAGGCATGGTGGCACGTGCCTGAAGTTCCAGCTACTCAGGAGACTGAGGCAGGAGAATTGCTTGAACCCAGGAGGCAGAGGTTGTGATGAGCCGAGATCGTACCACTGCACTCCAGCCTGGGCAACAAAGCAAGACTCCATTTCAAAAAAAAAAAAATTAGCTGGGCATGGTGGCACAAAAAATTAGCTGGGCATTGGTGGCCTCTGCCTCCCAAATTGGTGGGATTACAGGTGTGAGTCACGGCTCCTGGCCCTGAACATATTACTCTTAAAAGCACTGTAAAACCTGAGTAAAATAATTTTTAACAACTTCGAGATACAATTGACACAATAAACTGTATATATTTAAAGTGTACAATTTTGATATCTTGATATAATGATATGCCCATGAAAGTATCACCACAATCAAACTAATGAACATATCCATCACCCCTCAAAGTTTCCTTATCCTTTTTTGTAATCCCTGTATACCACACACACACATGCACACACACATACAAACACACACACACACACACTCACACTCCTCAAGTTTCCAGATAACTACTGATCTGTTCTTTGTTACTGTAGATTAGTTTGTATTTTCTAGAGTTTTTATATAAATTGAATTATACTATATGGGCTCTTTTTTTGTCTGACTTATTTCACTCAGCACAATTATTCTGAACTGATCTGTTCATTTCATGTATCAGTAGTTTTTTTCTTTTCTTTTTTGGCTGAGTAGCATTCCACTGTATGAACATACCACACATTGTTTATCCATTCAGCTGTTGTATATTTGGGTTGTTTCCAGGTTTGTGCTATAAAAATAAAGCTACAATGCACTCTTCACTTTTCTCAGGCAAATCACCTAAGAAGTGTAATGACTAGGTCATATGTCACATGGTAAGTGAACGTTTAACTTTCTAAGAACAAAAAAAAAAAAACTACCAAACTGTTCCAAGTGAGTTGTACCATTTTATATTCATTGGTTACAGCAACAGTACATGAGAGTTCTAATTCCTTCACATCTTCTCCAACACTTGGTATGGTCGGCCTATTTATTTATTTATTTATTTATTTATTTTGAGATGGAATCTTACTCTGTGGCCCAGGCTAGAGTGCAGTGGTGTGATCTTGGCTCACCTCAAGCTCCGCCTCCCAGGTTCATGCCATTCTCCTGCCTCAGCCTCCAGAGTAGCTGGGCCTACAGGCACCCGCCATCATGCCCGGCTAATTTTTTTTTTCTTTTTTTTTTGTATTTTTAGTAGAAATGGAGTTTCACCGTGTTAGCCAGGATGGTCTCGATCTTCCGACCTCACGATCCACCTACCTCAGCCTCCGGAAGTGCTGGGATTATAGGCGTGACAGACTTTTTAAATATTAACCACTCTAATGAGTATGCAGTGGCATTTCGTTGTAGTTTTACTTTGTATTTCCTTAATGACTAATGATGTGGAGCCTCCTTTCATGTACTTGTATGTCATTTGTATTTCTTCTTTGGTTGAGTATTCAGTTTGGTGGGGCTCTTGCTTTTAGGATTCGTTAGGTGGAAACAGAGCAGCATTTAGCTTAGGGTTAATTTATATCCACTACTGAGGCTAGACCTTTCTGAGCATTCTAACCAATGTCTCATGAATTATGAGATTTTCCAGTGTGGCTAGGAGGAACCATCACTCTCCTTACACTGTCTCTATACTGGGCATTGTTTTCTCTAATCTTCTCAGGAGGTTGTTTCCCTGGCCTTGGGTGGTTTCCTCCCATGCATGCATTGGTTACAAGAATTCTCCACAAATCGTCACAGTTACTTCTCTATGTAGCCCTCTTCTCTATTGTACTGTGTCCAGTGAATTGGAGTTGCCTTGCTCTCTGGGACTCTTAGCACCATCTACTCAACTCAGGGAGTGTCTGTATTTTACTTGAATTTCCCCTCCCTGTGCCATGGTCTGAAAACTCTCTCAAGGCAATAAGCTGAGGTAATTATAGGCTTACTTCATCTGTTTCCCACCTCTGTGATTGCTGTCCTTTGTTGTCTAATGTCCAAAATTATTCTTTCATATATTTTCTTGACTTTTTTCTTTGTCATTTCAGGAGGAAAGGTAAGATCTCTATTACTCCATCTTGGCCAGAAGCAGAAATTTGAAAACAAATACACTGAGTATTGTTATGTTTATAGACTTTTAAGTTTGGGTCACAAAATAAGTCTAGTTTCCCTGCTTTTTTTTTTTTTCTTTTGAGACGAAGTCTCACTCTGTCACCCAGGCTGGAGTGCAGTGGCGTGATCTTGGCTCACTGTCACCTCTGCCATCCAGGTTCAAGCGATTCTTGTGCCTCAGCCTCCTGAGAAGCTGTGACTACAGGCGCACGCTGCCACACCTGGCTAATTTTTGTATTTTTAGTAGAGACAGAGTTTCACCATGATGGCCAGGCTTGTGTTGAACTCCTGACCTCAAGTGATCAATCTGCCTTGGCCTCCCAAGTGCTGGGGTTACAAGATTGAGCCACCAAACCCAGCTGGAGAGAAATTGTTTGTTTGTTTGTTTGTTTTTTGAGATGGAGTCCCACTCTGTCACCCAGGCTGGAGTGTGGCGCGATCTTGGCTCACTGCAATCTCCACCTCCTGGGTTCAAGCAATTCTCCTTCCTCAGCCTCCCTAGTAGCTGGAATTACAGGTGTGCTCCACCATGCCTGGCTAATTTTTTGTCTTTTTACTCTAGATGGGGTTTCTTTTTTTTTTTTCTTCTTCTTTTTTTTTGAGACGGAGTCTTGCTCTGTCGCCCAGGCTGGAGTGCAGTGGCGTGATCTCGGCTCACTGCAAGCTCCGCCTCCCGGGTTTACGCCATTCTCCTGCCTCAGCCTCCCGAGTAGCTGGGACTACAGGCGCCCGCCATCTCGCCCTGCTAGTTTTTTTTTTTTTGTATTTTTTAGTAGAGACGGGGTTTCACCGTGTAGACCAGGATGGTCTCGATCTCCTGACCTCGTGATCCACCCGTCTCGGCCTCCCAAAGTGCTGGGATTACAGGCTTGAGCCACCGCGCCCGGCCGAGATGGGGTTTCACCATGTTGATCAGGCTAGTCTGGAACTCCTGCCCTCATGATCCACCTGTCTCAGCCTCCCAAAGTGCTGGGATTACAGACAGGAGGCACCACGCCCAGCCAAGAAAGAGTTTCCTAAAAGTGAAAAAAGTACATATTTGACATACATACCAAAGGTGCATTTTCACACTGGAAAAAATAAAATAGAATCCACAAAACACTGTAAGGATCAATACATGAGTAAGGTTGCAAGATACATGATCAATCCAAAACCAATTGTATTTCTACACACTAGCAATAAACAATCCAAAAATGACATTTAAAAAATTCTGTTTACAATAGAATCAAAAAGAATAAAATCTTAGAAAGTAATTCACAAAAGAAGTTTGAAAATTGTATGCTGAAAAGTATAAAGCATTGTTGAAAGAAATTAAAGGAGATATAAACACATAGAAAGATATTAATGCTCATGGATCAGAAGACTTAATTTTTTTTTTTTTTTTCGAGACAGATTTTAGCTCTGTCACCCAGGCTGGAGGGCAGTGGCACGATCTCAGCTCACTGAAACCTCTACCTCCTGGGTTCAAGCGATTCTTCTGCCTTAGCCTCCTGGGCAGCTGGGATTACAGGCATGCACCACCATGCCCAGATAATTTTTGTATTTTTAATAGAGATGTGGTTTCACCATGTTGGTCAGGTTGGTCTAGAACTCCTGACCTGGTGATCCGGCCACCTCAGCCTCTCAAAGTGCTGGGATTACAGGCGTGAGCCACCACGCCCGGCCAGAAGACTTAATATTGTTAAGATGGTAATACTACAAAAATTGATCTACAAATTCAACATAATTCCTACCAAAATCCCAGCTACCTTGGCAGAAATTGAGACACTAATCCTCTAATTTATATGGAAATGAAAGAGATCCAGAATAGTCAAAATAATCTTGAGAAAGAACAAAATTATAGTAATCATGCTTCTCAATCTCAAAATTATTACAAAGCTACAATAGCCGGGCATGGTGGCTCACACCTGTAATCCCAGCACTTTGGGAGGCTGAGGTGGGCAGATTGCCTGAGCTCAGGAGTTCAAGACCAGCTGGACAACAGGGTGAAACTCTGTCTCTACTAAAATACAAACAATTAGCCGAGCGTGGTGGCATGCACCTGTGATCCCAGCTACTCGGAAGACTGAGGCAGTAGAATCACTCGAACCTGGGAGGCGGAGGTTCCAGTGAGCCGAGATTGTGCCACTGCAGTCCAGCCTGGGTGACAGAGCAAGACTCTCCAAAAAAAAAAAAAAAGATAATTCTTGGGAGAAAATATTTATAAATCATATATCTAGTAAGAGATTTTATTGAGAATCTATAAAGAACTGCTACAACTGAATAAAAAGACAACCCTATTAAAAATAAGCAGTAGATTTGAATAGCCATTTCTCCAAAAAAGATGTAAAAATAGCGAATAAGCACATGAAAAGATTTTCATTACTTATCATGGAAATACAAATCAAAACCATGATGAGATGCCACTTCACACATACTAGTATGGTTATAATAAAAAAGACAGACAATAGCAAGTTTTGGTAAGGATGTGGAGAAATTGGAACCCTCACACTTGCTAGAGGGATTGTAAAATGCTACAGTCACTTTGGAAAACAAGTTTGCCAGTTTCCTAAAATCTTAAATATAGAATTTTCATATGATCAAACAATTATACTTCAAGGTATACATTTAAGATAATTAAAAACATGTGTCCAGATAAAAATTGTATACTAATGTTCATAGCAACATTATTCATAATAACTGAAAAGTAGAGATAACCCAAATGTCCATCAACTGATGGATTAATAAACAAATATGGTATATCTGTATAATACAATTAAAATGAAAGTACAAATACAACAACAAAATGGTGAACCTTGAAAATATGCTAAATGAAACAAGCCTGGCACAAAAAGCCACATGTGTGATTCCCTTTATATGAAATGTCAAGAAAAGGCAAATCCATACAGACAGAAAGTAGAGGGAGTTGAGGAGTGGGAGGAATGGGGAGTGGCTGTTAATAGGTAAGATTTTTGAGGACAGGTGAAAGTATTTTAAAATTAGATCAGGGTAAAGGTTGTGCATCTCTATGAATATACTAAAACCGTGAAATTGTGCACTTTAAAAAGGTGAATTTTGTGAGATACGAATTATACCTCAATAGAGTTGCCATAAAAAATAAATAAAAATGGGCCAGGTAGGCCGGGCGCGGTGGCTCAAGCCTGTAATCCCAGCACTTTGGGAGGCCGAGACGGGCGGATCACGAGGTCAGGAAATCGAGACCATCCTGGCTAACCCGGTGAAACCCCGTCTCTACTAAAAATACAAAAAACTAGCTGGGCGAGGTGGCGGGCGCCTGTAGTCCCAGCTACTTGGGAGGCTGAGGCAGGAGAATGGCGTAAACCCGGGAGGCGGAGCTTGCAGTGAGCTGAGATCCGGCCACCGCATTCCAGCCCGGGCGACAGAGCAAGACTCCGTCTCAAAAAAAAAAAAAAAAAAAAAAAAAAAAAAAAAAAAAAGGGCCAGGTGTGGTGGGGCTCACACCTGCAATCCTAGCACTTTGGGAGGCCAAGGCGGGCAGATTACCTGATATCAGAAGTTCAAGACCAGCCTGCTCAACATGGCGAAACCTCATCTCTACTAAAAATACAAAAATTAGCCAGGTGTGGTGGCAGGCGCCTGTAATCCCATCTACTTGGGGGAGGCTAAGTCATGAGAATTACTTGAACCCAGGAGGCGGAGGTTACAGTGAGTTGATATCACACCACTACACTCCAGCCTGGGGGATAGATGAGACTGTCTCAAAAAACATACATACATACATACATACATACATACATACATAAATAGTATAAGTATTTCAAATAAACTTAAAAATTTTTTAAATGCATTTTATTATAGGGGTCTCCCCTTACTGGGGGGAAATGCATTCCACAACCCCAGTGGATGACTGAAACTGTGGACAGTACCGAAACCAATACATTCTATTGTTTTTTTCTATACATATTAATGCATACTTATGATAAAGTTTAATATATAAACTTAGCAAATAAAAGAGAATAATTATAACAAAATACTGTAATAAAAGTTATGTGAATGTGGTCTTTCCCTTTCTTTCTTTGAAAATATCTTATTGTACTGTACCGTGGGGAACTTAAATTGCAGAAAGCAAAACCTCAAATAAAGGGAGACTCCTGTATTTGCTTTTGGGTCTACTACGAGGCTCAGTTGTATAAAGTGAGTAACATTTTCTTGTGCCAAAATCTACCATGTTTCCAAACAATTTAGTAAATGTTTGTTTCATTTTCCTCAATTAGCAAGAACAGTCAACATGTTTAAACTCATTATTTGGTAATATAATAAGCTTATCTGGTATTATCTTCTAGGATAAATACTTGTAACTTTATAAATAGTGCATTCAGTCCCCTAATTATCCATTTTTATAAAAATCTTATCCATAGATAATCTAAGATGAAGAAGTGGACAATAAAGTACAAGAAAAGATAAAACACTAGTAAAATGAGAAATTGTAGCAGGACATGAACTTCTTGTTTTAATGTTTTCTTTCTCTTTCTTTGCAATAAACACATTCCAGGAAAGGCATATCTACTGCCACTCCTGAGAATGGAATGAAGGTATTTCCCTCACCTGTTTGAAGACTGACCACTAGCCTATAAAGCTATTGCTCTAAGCATGAGTTTTAATGAGCCATCAAGATCTATTGTGGGGCCTGTGGCTCAAGCTTGTAATCCGAGTACTTTGGGAGGCCTAGGTGGGTGGACTGCTTGAGCCCAGGAGTTCAAGACTAGCCTGGGCAATATGGTGAAACCCCGTCTCTACTAAAACCACAAAAATTAGCCAGGAGTGGTGGTGCACACCTGCAATGCCAGCTACTTGGGAGGCTGAGGCAAGAGAATTGCTTGAACCCAGGAGGTAGAAGTTGCAGTGAGCTGAGATCACACCTCTGCACTCCAGCCTGGGTGACAGAGCAAGAGTCAGTCTCAAAAAACAAAACAAAACAAAACAAAATCTATTGTGAAAGAAGTTAGGTATTTGATTTGTGTGTTACTACGTACAAAAAAAAAAAAAAAGCAGAAAGCATGTGAAGTGAGATGATAGGAACTGGTGCTTGGGACATAAACCTAGGAAAAAATGTCATAGAAAGTAGGAGCCTGGTGCGCAAGAAGTGCAGGGGACTATTATATATAAAGTTTCGGTGCTGCAAAAGAAATAGCACTGGAATATAAAATTTTCTTTTTAATTCTCAGCAAGGCAAGTTACTTCTATATAGAATGGTGCACCCTTACAGATGGAACAATGGTGAGCGCACAGTTGGACACAGGAGGGGAAGGGGCTCGTTTCCCTGACCAACCTGGTGGCGGCTGCTGTTGGCTAGGGTTAGACCGCACAGGCTAAACTAATTCCAACTGGCTAATTTAAAGAGAATGATGGGGTGAGTGCTTTGGTGGGAGTCAGGGCAGAGCAAGTAGCAAGTAATTGGAAAGAGGTAGGGTGGGGCAGGTGGTCAGAATGAGTTAGGGTGGGGCAGGTGGTCAGAATG
>NC_045436.1:44698776-44700806 GCF_002776525.5 Piliocolobus tephrosceles | reverse complement strand
TCAGAATGAGTTAGGGTGGGGCAGGTGGTCAGAATGAGTTAGGGTGGAGCAGGTGATAGGAATGAGTCAGGGAGGAGTAGGTAATCGAAAAAGGTTGTTTTATGAGGAAGTTTAAAAGTAAAAGGCAAAGAATTGAACATACTGACATATTAATTCTTTGAAAAGAAATTTATAACTCATATCTAACAGGACTAAGGATTACTGTGAGGCTTACTGACCAACCAGCCCCAAGCTTTCACAGGGGGAGACTCCAGGCTCTTGCACGCATGGACTCTGTTGGCTGGCAAGGACCCAGCTTATCAGCAGATCACCATCTGATTCCAGGAGTTTCACTCTGTCCCCAACCAGCCACTCCACATCTACACCGTCTCTGCAGTGGCTTAAGTCTTGTTGAGGTCCAAGGAGGGCCTTGGATATCTGGAACAATAGTGAGGGTGCTGAAGTGAGCCAAAGTCATGTTCCCTCCTCCAGCTGGGATGTGTGGTGACTTCTTCCCTTACTGTAACATGGAAAGAAAAAAAACAAGAAAGAACAAAAAAATGGTAAGTTATGCTCCTGAACTTACTAAGACAACTATTTACCTATTGCCTCTCGATCCCAAATAGATCCTTTTGTAGCTGCTCACTGATGCCAGGACTGGGACTTTGCAAATTACATGTCCCGAGCTCCTTCGCCAGTTGGCAATCTGTTAAATTCTGCAAATCCGAGGCGCAAGAGGGAGATTGGAAAGTTGGGGAGGAGAAGTGACGTTTTTCAGACTTTTTGCTGTTTTTATGTTGGCCTAGCTTTTTCTGTCACCCCCAGAAGAAGCCTCATTACCCTCTCAGAGGTGCCAGGCAGTGTGCACTTCTCAGAGGCCTTATCCCCAGCTCAGGAGGCCCTTTCTTCGAGGAGATGAGTGGTCATCTCAATATCTTCCCTTTTATTTCCCGAGACCTGAAGGTAGTTGTTTCTGCTGTTCTCTCTGGGTTACCCCAGGGCTCCATTTTTGTTCTTCCAGTCTTATAGCACGTGAGTAATCAATTGTCTCTCTATAATCTCCCCTGTTCAAATACCTAGCACTGTTTTTTGTTTGTTTGTTTTCCTTCCTGACTGGACTGTGGCTGATACAATACTACCCTTTGCAATCTGTAACATGGAGCAACATTCCCTTCTTCTTTTATAAAGAGTAAAGACTGAACCAAAAAAGAAGAAAAAATGGCTAAGTTTTGCTTCTTGGTTAACTCAACCCAAATCATCTTTCATCTCAGTTTGAACTTATACACTTGTTTTTCAACATGCTTAACCACCACCTATAGTGCCTCCTGTCTTAATGAATGGATTTCCATATAATATAAACGCTGAAGACTCTTTTTCTTAGAGTATGTAACACATTTTTGTAAAATAAAAATTATAAAAGTATAATTCCAATTTTATTTGTAGAGCAGAAGTTCTATTAATATATTTCCAGACCACTCCCCAGATAGAAGAGAGAGACTACCAAACGTCCATCTTCAGTCATCTATCCTGAACCAAAAAGCTCTTCTAGTGGCAAGATATTTAACGCTTTCTCTTTCTTTCTTTCTTTCTTTCTTTCTTTCTTTCTTTCTTTCTTTCTTTCTTTCTTTCTTTCTTTCTTTCTTTTTCTTTCTTTCTTTTCTTTTCTTTTCTTTTTTTTGAGACTTTCGCTCTTGTTGCCCAGGCCAGAGTGCAATGCCACGATCTTGGCTCACCACAACCTCCACCTCTCAGGTTCAAGAGATTCTCCTGCCTCATCCTCCTGAGTAGCTGGGATTACAGGCATGTGTCACCATGCCTGGCTAATTTTGTATTTTAGTAGAGACAGGGCTTCTCCATGTCGGTCAGGCTAGTCTCAAACTCCTGACCTCAGGTGATCTGCCCACCTCAGCCTCCCGAAGTGCTGAGATTACAAGCATGAGCCACTGCACCCGGCCCCCTTTCTTTTAAATTCTTTCTTTCTTTCTTTCTTTCTTTCTTTCTTTCTTTCTTTCTTTCTTTCTTTCTTTCTTTCTTTCTTTCTTTCTTTCTTT